>NW_024589863.1:0-106423 GCF_018446385.1 Zingiber officinale | reverse complement strand
TATATAGATCATCAGAGTCTGAAGTACTTCTTCACTCGGAAGGATCTGAATATCTGACGGTAGCGGACTAGTTAGAGCTGGTCAAGACTCGATAGACATCCTCTACCATCCGAGGAAAGCCAATAAGGTGGCCGGCGCGCCGCGGAAAATCCGGTGCTACCTTATTCTTACGATCGGCTGCGCCCCTGGAAGGAGATGTTAGATTTGGTCTGAACTCATACGTTAGATGACTCTCTACTACTGACCTTAAGGTCTTCCTTTGCTTGGTGATATTGATCCGGCTCAGGCGGACCACAGGAATTGAAAATCAAGCGAGGCTCATGAATCAGTAGAGGAATTGATGCTCAGATGGCGGGGTGTTGTATTTTGGTGTGAGACTCTTGTGTTCCCAGTCAGGGGAGGGCTCTGAGCCAGGTTTTAGATGAGGCTCACAAGACTCCTATGCGATGCATCCAGGTTCCACCAAAATGTATCAAGACCTGAAGAAACATTTTTGGTGGCACGGGATGAAGCGAGACATTGCTAGATATGTTAGCATCTGCCTCACCTGTCAGAGGGTCAAGGCAGAACATCAGCGACCAGGAGGAGTTCTGCAGCCTATACAGATTCCAGAATGGAAGTGGGAGGACATCTCTATGGACTTCATAGTGGGACTACCCAGAACCACGAATGGTTTGGATGTCATCTGGGTAATAGTTGATAGGTTGACTAAATCAGCCCACTTTTTAGCTATCAAGATATCCTACTCCATGGAGAAGCTAGCTCAGTTGTATCTCCAGGAGATCGTCCGGACTACATAGAGTCCCAGACCATCATTTCGAGACGGTGATTCACATCACACTTAAGGAGTATACGGTGTTGGACCAACAGTTGAGATTCAGCCACGGTTCCATCCTCGGACGAGGATGAATCAAGCGGGCCGATAAACTAGGTACTCGAAGATATATAAATGTGCCTGAACTTCAAGGAAGTTGGTGCAAATATACGAGTCTGTGAGTTGCATACAACAATGACTATCGAGGGGCCACTATCGGTATGGCACTACGAGGCTCTCTCACAGGCGAAATTGTAGATCTGATCTCTTGGTATGAAGTGGTGAGCGGAAAGAGCAAACCCGAGGCGGATCTGGCCTTGAGATGCAGTTATACGAGCGGATCATGGAGGATGGCGAGGCAGCTTCAGAGTAGCTAGAAGGCTGTCTTTGATACAGCCTTGGAACCATAGAATTTTTAGGTTGGGGATTGATTATTCCTCGGAGTAGCTCCCATGAAGGAGTAATGCGTTTTAGGAAGAAGAGCAGTAGTCCCGAGATGTAGGACCTAGCTACCTTATCGAAGAGTGGGCAAGGTAGCATGAGCTTCACGACACGAGTATCAAGCATCCCTGGCGTATTTCATGTCTCTATCTTTGAAGAAGCATACCCCAGATACCACCGGTGGTTAGGCCCCGGTTAGTGCAGATCGCGGGCCTCGGCTATGATGGTAATATTCGGATAATGGTAGAAGCGTTAAAATTACGAACGAGGAAGTACCATTAGTTGATCATTGCTTGAGTCATACGTGACGGTGACTTGGAGAATGACCCGGCGTAGACGAAGTACGAGAATTCTTTTTAAGTTCGGGAGCAGACTTTTATGATATGGGGATTATAGCATACGAAAATTCTAAAGCTGCATTATAAATATTCTATGATTTTTACGAGTTTTAGATATTTTTGAAGATTTTCAGGAAATGTGAAATGTAAAATAATTAGAACCACTTAAAATAGCTTAGGCGAGATGGGCAGGACCTATGGTTTCAGGATAATGTTAGAAACCAATTGAACCCGGTGGGGCGTCTTGAAGAAGAGGGAATAAAATATATTTATATTAGAGTTGGGTTAAATTCAAACCATAATATAAATTAAGAACTTAAAGGGTTTGGTTTATTTTGAGTTAGTTCGGCAATTCTCTCTTCACACAAACCCTCGCCACTTCCTCTTCTTTCTCACTCCTTCTCTCGGCGCCAACCACAAGGAACACTAGGTTTCCTCCTAGGAACCACAAGAGCCTCTCGTGATGACTCAGGCATGAGCGTTCCCCTCAGCGGGAGGGCATAGGCCTTAATGGTCGTGAAATTAAATCTCCGGGAATTTCCTAAGCGAAATTGTAAGAAAATTAAGCGTCACAGGTGAAACCCTCCACTACTTGATTATAATAGCTTCCGATTGAGTTTTATGCTTTAGTTAGGATATACTGTGATTTTTATCGATGCTCTAGGGTGTATTTAATTCTCTTCATGGTTAAAGTTTAGTTAGACACCTCTAGATGGTGGAACCTTTCTCTCTCTTGAGATGGGAGTTGGGCGTTGTGGTGCTAGAGTGGTCTCCTAATAGAGAGGAGGATAAGGGGCTAAGTATTCGATAAAATATGAATTTAGTAAAAATACACCATACTCTTCATTAGCACAGTTGAATGCATTAGAAGCATCTAAATTAGTAAATCAGTTTATTCTAGCTTATATGGGACTACGATCCAATGGGTGGGCTCCCACAGTCGCCTCTAGGTTTAGATAACCTAGCTCTAGGTTCAGATAACCTAGAAACAATAGAATAAGCAAGTATTAGCTATTTCAGTATTTTATTTTCAGTGGCACTGTACTGGATCAGATATCCATTGGGTTGGACTCCCACAGTCGTCCCTAGGTTTAGATAACCTAGTTAACCCTACTAAATTCGGGACTTGCAAACCCGGGTCTAGTTAGGGATGCGCGCACAGCAAGTACAGTTGCCGGGCCCAAACAACATGATTATGTATTTTCACTTATTATGATATTAGTTTTCAAACTCTTAATCTAATCCAGTGATTATAGTTTAAGATCAGTTTTAGCGCAGTTCAGTTTCAGTTCAGTATCATGCTCCAGTTTAGTTTTTCCCTATGAATATGCATGATAACTTTATGTGCAGTTGTTATACATGTTCTTATGTTCAGGTTTAGATATGCCATGATTGTATGCTTATATGCCATGCCATGTTAGTTTATTCAGTATATTCAGCATATGTTTTAAACAGCATGATTTTAAATCATATTTGCATCGTTGTATGTTTTTGTGAGGTAGATGGTTTCTTACTAAGCTTTTTAGCTTATAGATACTATTTTCCTTATACTGCAAATAAAGGTAAAAGGAAAATGGACTAGCAGAGGAAGCTGGAGGGCAATGCAAAGATGGTGTGTGTGGCAGGAACTAGAATAAAAGACCCTCTGGGGATCTAGCATTTACTTTAGCACTTTGAAATTTATTAGTTCTAGTTTTCATGTTTTATGCACTCTTGAACCTTAGCAAGTTTAAACAATTAGAACTTTTAGAAATTTATACTTACATGCACTTTAAGTTGTTAAAATGTGTTTTAGTGAGTAAAATGCTGTGAACCGAGTTAGAATTGTTACTACATGTTATTAGAATAGTTATTATGCATTAGGTAGTTGTTGTGCCAGAGGTACGGCGGTCAAAATCAGAAACTCACAGTTGGTCTGGCGGACGATCAGAGCCAGATTCGTGTCAACGATGGGTCGGTGGCCGATCGGTGTGAGCGAGAAGAGGTGGCGTAGATTTTGTGGATCGATCGGTAGAAATGATCGGTGACGATGGGTTGAAACTCAGCGTCGATGCCGGCCGTCGGTGAGCCTTCGAATGATCCTTGGCCGTCGATGTACTCTGGATCGATCAGGCCGATCCGGCTTATCTGACGATCGACGGATCCGTCGATAATGATCGGTGTTCATCCATGCGGTAGCAGCACAGATCGTCAGGTGGATCGATCCGGCGAGCAATCGATCGATTCGGTTTGGATGGAGTTAGTGGCTGATTCGACCATAAACTCAGTAGATCAACTTCTGGTCCATGGGGATGTAGGATCGCTTTGTATTCCTCCAGATTATCCTTTAGCACATGTAGAACCAAGGCGGTCATCAGTTAGTAGAAAAGTTTAAATTAGATCGGATTTCCGCTTGCGGTCGTACAGGCACATGGCGATTCGCCTTACAGCCTAGTAGTTAGAAGGCGGGTCGTTACATCAGGTCAACCAGGTCAACCTTGACCACGGGTTGCACCAACAATCTCCCATCAAAATACAACTCTTCTGTTCTTGTCAAACATCAAAATACAACTCGAGTCAGGTCAAGGTCAACCTTGACCTAAGGTTGCACCAACATCTATTTCCTCTTCTGGAGGTATCAGAAGAGGTCTTTAGTGGTATACCCGTCGATAGATCTGCGGGACTTGGGTCTTGGAGTAGGAGTCGCTAAAGGCTATGAACCAAGTAAACCGCTCATGTCTTCTAGTGTGGTTTTCATTTTAATTTTTCACTGCACACTTTACTCTGAGTTCTTAAATCCGAACAGAATAGTTTTGAAAACCACGTGATTCACTCCCCTCTCACATGTGATCGATCCAACATTTAGGATCCATTCTTCTAGTATCTAGAGACACAGATCAAGTTCAAGTAGTGCTTAAACTTCTCTATGGTCACTAACTTCGTCAACATATTTGTAACATTATCTGTAATGCCATCCTTCTCGAGTTTAATTTTCCCTGAAGCAATCAACTCTCTAATCTTGTAAAATTTCACATCAATGTTCTTGGTCCTCACATGATACACATTATTCTTCACCAAATAGATGACACTCTAACTATCACACAACAACTTGAATCCACCTTGTTGAACCCCTAGTTCTCTGATCAATCTTGTAAGTCATAAAGATTCCTTCTCTATTTCAACTACTGTCATATTCTTCGACTCTGTAGTGGATAATGCAATAATAGCTTGTATCATAGACTTCCAACAAATAGGTACTCCTGATACAATGACCACGTATTCTATAGTAGACCTCCTTCCATCTAAATTTCTTGCATAGTCTCCATCCACATACCTATTAATTAAAGGATCTTCTAGTTGTCTACTGAACATAATGTCATAATCAATTGTATTCCTCGAATATCTAAAAATCTATTTCACTGCATCCCAATAAATTCAAATAGGATTTGGGAGAAACTTGCTCATCAAACTAACTATGTGCGCCAAGTATGGTCGTATACAAACTATGACATATATCAGACAGCTACCTACACTAGCAAAAGGAACCTTTGACATGTCTTGAATCTTTTTATCCGTTCTTGGGAACAGTGTACTGGATATCTTGAAATAATATGATAATGTGTGCTCAACGACTTCACATTACTCATATTGAACCTATCCAACACCTTCTTTGTGTAGCTATGTTGAGACAACTAGAATATCCTTGCAGCTCTATCCATTACAAGAAAATTGAGATTACACAACACTTAAAAGACAACATTTTTTTTAAAAGAGTGTTGTCTTTTTTTTTCACAACATGTTTAGTGAAAAGAGTTATCTATATTAAAGACAATGTTTTTTTAAATAAGCATTGTCTATTATTTAACTTTATGGGTCAAAACAACACTTTTTAAAAAGCATTGTCTATAAATATTTTTTTAGTGTCTATAAAGATGATTTTTTAACAAGTGTTGTCTACAAAAACCTTTATCTCCACTAAAACTTAGCCTCCACAAAAACCTCTCTGCCCGTAAAAACCTCCATTTGTCTGCCAAAACCAAGCCTCCACGAAAACCTCCCCCAGCTCAATCCACCAAAACCTAGCCTCTGTTAGGCGAAAACCTCCCCTACGTTGCATTTGCCCACTAAAACCTACCCTTTGTCGAAACTTAGCCTATGCTCCGTGAAAACCTCCCCCATGAAAACCTACATCTGTCCACCAAAACCTAGCCTCCACGAAGCAAAAACCTCCATCTCTGGCCAAAACCTAGCCTCCACAAAAACCTCTATCTCCTCCAAAACCTAGCAGCCATGAAAACTTCCCCTTTGCCAAAACCTCCCCTCCAACAAAACTCCACCAAAAACCCACGCAGCCTGCGACCTAGCTTCCTCCGCCACTCCTCCATGTCGCTCGTGACCTAGCCTCCACCACTCTTCCATGACTGTGAGGTGTTCAAGACAGTTGCCGTTGATGGAAATGTCTCTTCTCGTGTGAGTAGTGAGTCGTACGTCTTTCCCATCAAGTGGTGTCTACTACAAGGACCGGTAAAGCTAAACTATCCCTTCTTGTTTCTTAAGATGTGCATAGATAGGGATTTCTAATATCATGCTATAGGGTTAGTGAGAAGAGATTATTATTAATGATGTAAAAGCTTCATATGTTGGTTCAATATGATATTGATTTAAGTGTTCATCATGTAGTGATGCAAACAAATTAGGTTATTTTGGATGAACAGAGTAATGCAATTATTTATTGCCAAGAGAGTTGATATATTCTTATGAGAATAGGTAGTTATGTAACGCCTGCCCTCCCTGCTACCCTAAGGGACGGGGCTACGATACTCTACATATAAATTTTTTTTTCTTTTTAAAACAGCGGAAGACTTAAAATAATTTTCATAGTTTTAATAAAACTTTTCTTTTAAATTTCTTTTGAACTATACTATCACATGGCATCAAAATCATAACATCAAATCCAGTGGAACCATAATGTCAAGCCACACATGTTTAGGTATCACAAGTCATAAAATACCAATGCATAGTTCTTTAAAGAAACTTTAAGCAGGTTCTTATTTATTTGGTTGCCTAGCCACTGCCACACACATCTTCGTTGCCCCTCCTGCTGCTCCTCTAACTCATCCAGCTTTTCCTTTATCTGTGGTACAAGGAAAGTAAGCTATGAGCATAATGGCTCAGTAAGTTCCTTTCCTACTCACTAAAACCAACAATCAGCACATAATCAAGAATGCATCAACAAGTCATAATCTCAACTAATCATGGCATAACATAGCATTCTATTCAAACATATCATGCATCATAATATAATCACAACTAGTCATAGCATATCAAGCATCACCATGGCCGAAACATATACATAGTGCATTGCATAAAACATAGCTAGACATGACATAACAAACAAGTATCATGGTATATCAAAGCATGGCCGAAACATGTATATCAAAGCATCATACTATGGCCGAAACATGTACATCAAGGCATCATCATATCCATGGCCGAAATTTATATATCAAGCATCAACAAATCCGGCCGAAACATGTCTATAAGGTATAGCATGAACATAACATAATCATACCTTATCATGGCATATCATAATCAAGAGCATAACATGAAACATAGCATAATCATAAGGTGTATGCAATATGATTTTGGAAAACATGTATCCGAAAAATATGTGTATGTCTCATGATCTTTAAAACCATTTTCTTTTACATATATACTTGAAAATAATCTCAACATAAGGGGGATCCCGGCTATGAACCACTTACCTATTGCGCGCAACCTTGTAGGTCCAAGGGAGCAAGTCTTGCACCCTACGAGGCAAACATACTAGGCCCTTAGTCCTAGGGGCACGTAGGAGCTCATCCATAGCGAGTTGATTAGTCCCCGGGGCGCTTATGGAGCCCACCCTTGGTACAAGTCACTCACATATAAAGTAAAATACATGTCATACATATCATGTATCATAAAAGCATGCATCACTTAGGCACACATCATATCATAAAAGTATGCATCACTTAGGCATACATCATGTCATAAAAGTATGCATCACTTAGGCATACATCACTTCATAAAAGTATGCATCACTTAGGCATACATTACAGCATCAAATCATGCATTTTTAACCACATATCATAACATAAAGCATGCATTCTTTTAAACACTTAGCATATCATCAAAGCATGCATATATTAACCACATATCACATTCTAAAGCACGCACATTTTTAAGCACTTAACATATCATCAAAGCATGCATATATTAACCACATATCACATTTCGGCATGCATTTTAACACCGGCATATCATATCATAAAAGCATGCATATCATATCATAAGTCATAAATCACAAGCATACATTTTAAGCATAAGGGTGTATCTTGTGATTATCCTATCATAGGAAACATGGTATCATATTTATCTTGGTTTTAAGCTTCCTAAACCCTTGTGGCCGAAACCCTTTAGAGCTCAATTTAGGTTAAACACAACATCCAAGCATGTGGCACCTAAATTATCATCATAACATTTTCATAGGAAGCATTATAAACATGATTAACTTAGTTTCTAAGTTCCTCAAGTCCCTAATTCCATATGGCCGAAACCTTAAGGTGTGAAACAAGGTTCCATATGACATAAAAGCATGGAGGACTTTAAATCATATTTATAACATTTTTACCAAGGAACAAGGTAAACACATTTGACACATTTGAATTAGTTCCTAAGTTCTTCAAACCCTTAACATATGTCATGGCCGAAATTTAACAAGTTCTCATTAGGGCTACAAACAAGCATACAAGCATGTGAACTTGGACTAACATTATGTATAAATTCATACAAGGCATCATACAATAGTTATGGCCGAAACATACCCTAGCATCATTTTAGGTCACAAAACAACATATAGCAATTGAACCTTGACTTTCTACCTATCATATTTCATGTAGAGTGATATGAGCATATTTAATTTAAGTCCTAGGGTTCTAGGGCATCTAAACCTTCATGACCGAAACATTCAAGGGTTCATTTAGGTCATGGAAAAATCATACAAGCATGTGAAACAATCAACACATTATCCTATTTTCATAAGAAGTACTTTTAACACATTTGGTTTCATTTCTAAGGCCTCTAGGTCTTTTAAACCTTACTTGGACGAAACTCACAGAATATAAACTTGCTTCAAATAGCCTAAAAGCATGAGAATTTATACAAGTTTCATAGCATGTATAAAGACAAGTATAATGAGTATACATATGAATTGTGTCTTAGGCTTTCTAGGTTTCTTTTTCTCTTTTTCTTTTATTTTTTTCTCATGGCCGAAACCTACCATTCTTTAGCTAGGTTCTTAAGTAGCCTAAAGCATGAAACACCTAAGTAAGTTTCATGGCAAAAGTTACTAAAAAACATATATACAAATTGGTTCATGAATAAGCTAGGACCCCTTGTGGTCATACATGTTATATGTCATGCAACTAATTTTTCTACACCCTAATTAAGCATGAGGGCATTAAACAACTTTCATATCTAAATAGTACAGAGGTCTTGAGCATATTAAAATTTTGTTTAAGCTTTTCTAAGCTATCCATCTCATCATGGCCGAAAAACCCTAAGAAGGAGTTCATGGAATTCTAGCAATATTCAAGCATACCAATCCTTTAAGATCTTTGTATTCTAACACATGAGCATGGTTATTTAAATTTAAAAGTCTTTCTAACCCTAAACCCTTTCTTGGCCGAAACATATAAGAGGTTTTATTTTAGTTTCAAATATCTTTTAAGCAAGAAAACTAATACAAGATCCTTAATATTTCATAGGGAGAATCTTGTACTAATTTGGTAAAACAATAATTTCCCTAGCCTCCTTAAAATATTTTTGGCCGAAATTCTAGGGTTAAGTACCCCACTGATCAAGTATCATATAGGTATAAAAACATGAAGAAAAACCCTTCTACATAGCATAGAAAATCTATCATGAAATGAAGACTAGTTTTAAACATCACTAGATTTTGAAAGCTCTTCTTGGCCGAATTTTCTTAAACTTGTTTCTAGGTTTTAAAATCCTCATAAAATCCAAAAAGCACATAAAAGCCTTGTACCACAGGTGAGGGGAAGCTTACATCCTTTTTCTCTTGTGGATCTAAGGTATGAAGAAGAAGAAGTAGCCTCTTCTTCTAGTTCCTTTCCCTTGATTCCTTTGCTAAGTCCTCCTTGTATCTTAGGTTTTCTTAGGAGAAAACCTTGGCTTGGGGCTGAAGATGGAGGAGAGGGGACTGTGGTTTCGGTGAGGGAGAGGAGAGAATGAGAAAAATGAGAGAAAATAGAATTTTCCCTTTACATATTCTCTTTTATGTTAAGGGGGAAGAGGTAGCAAACTTAGTTTTTGCTTTCCTTCTCCCTTAGCCTTTTTTTTCTATTTTTTTCTATTTTTATTTGTTTATTTATCCTCATCATTCATGAGTGAAATAAGGGGGAATGGGTCATAATTCCCTCTTATTGTACGGCAAAAGAAGAGGAAGAGGGAGAGAGGGAGGAAGGCAAGTTGCCTTTCTCTTGTTCTTTTCTTGTTTTCTTTTGGCTAGCTTTTACTCTCATCTTTATCATGAGTTTCCTTCCTTTGCTATCAATATATTATTCCTATCCCAACTGGTCATTACTCCTAAATCCTATTATTTACATCATGAGAGGTTCAAGGTTCAATCCTTGACCACTCCCTATTTTTATTTCTTTTCATTTCTTTTTGGTTCAATATTCCACTAATATTTTTCTAAGGCAAATTTACCATCCTCATGTTTATCTTTAATGAAGCCATGTCCTCATTCATCCCTCATGAAATGGAGGAGGGGGAAAGGAAGGAAATTTGCCTTTTTCTTGCTCCCTCTCTTAACCATGAAAAAGAGGAAGAAGACTACTTGTTCTTTTCTTGCTCCTTTACTAAATTATTCTCTTACCTTTAACATGAATTTTTCTTCTTTTCTATCCATCTATTATTCCTTATCCTAGTGGTTATCATTCATAAATTTAATTCTATTATTAGTGGGAGGTTCAAGGTTCAAACCTCAACCTCACCTTCTTTTTCTTTCATTTTGGTTTCCATTCCCATTTCCCTATTTTATTTTATTTTATTTTATTTTCCTTTTATCCTAAGGAAAATACTCTTAGGTATAGCTTAGCATATCGTGGGTGTTACAAGTTAGATTCGTAGTCCTAGGTTAAGACTGTTGGTCCCAGTTTCACCGACAAGAGGGGGTGAACTGCCTGCAAGATAGAATTTAAAGCTTCTATTGCCTTTTATCTTAGCAATGAACACACATTAGTTAAACAAGTAATAAAAGTATAAAAAGGAAGTAAGGGACATAAGGAAATAACTTGGTTTGAAACTTGGGTGGTTGCTAATCTATGGAAGAATTGAGCTCACTAAAAGTTTCCTTTCTTGGAGGCGGAGAAGCCCGTTACAAGGTTGAAAGCACAAACAATTACAAACAAAGATTTCATAAGTTAAAGCAAGTGTGTTGTTTTCAACTCCTAAGACTGGTAGAAAATAGTCGTTTGCTGATGTGGCATCTCTAAGTGTCTGGACATGGACCGGGCACCGCCAACTATGCACTTTATATGCTTGCAACAGCTACACAAAGGTTCGATGATAAAACTTCATCCTTGCTCAGGCGCCTGGACTGATTCGGGCACCTGGAGTGCTACTGTCGTGGACTCAAATATCATCCATAGCAATGTCTCTTCGTCGAGGCCCCCATACTATGCCAGGGAGGTCCTGGCACTCAAACCCTATCCGAGTGGCTGGAGTTCGAGCATTTGGACCATGTCCAGGCTCCTAGATAAGTCAACTTCATGTTGACTTGTTCGACTTTTGCTCCGGTCGCTTGGGTGATTCTCTAGCCATCCAGAGTTGAGCTCACCCGAACTCAACTTCGGCCTTCTCCTCGAGTAATCTTCCGCTCCATCTTCTCATCCCTTTGAAGTGTCACGTGTGTCCTTCTCGCTCCATCGGTGTACTCTTTCGTAGCTTTTCGTTCTTCGGATGCACCAAGTCTGTTGACTCGCTTTCCGTGTCATCCTTTCCGTCTGCTACATCTTTCACTTAACTTCTTATATTCCAAAGTTTCTGCACACTTAGACACAAGGATCAAAATACAACATGACCTAACTTGACTTGGTTGATTACATCAAAATCAACTCCGGATACTTACAATCTCCCCCTTTTTGATGTGCATTAACCCAAGTTAAAGTTAGGGTAAAATAAACATAGAATTTATTTGAAAAATAAATTGATAATTTAAACATGAATTTTGCAATTATCTCCCCTCTAACCCCCTACATTTATCTCCCCCTTTGATCACATTAAAAAAAATAGAATCTGAAAATTTTACTAAGGGTGATTGAAACAGTGATCAATATCATTTTTTTTTAAGAATTATTTTTCAATTTTCATAATTTTTCAAAATTAAAGGCCAGATCTGTCAAAAACTTTAAAATTATTCTAAAACATTGAAAAATTCTAAAAATTTTATCAACGTTAACCAAAAATATTCGGATTAGGATAAAGATTTTCATAAAAAACATAAATTTATTTTAACATAATTAATTCATTTTATGTAAAAACATGTATTATTTTGCTAAAATAAATATTAAAAATAAATTTTAATCTTGAAAAATCTTGCTAAGTTTTTTGAGTATGTAAAATTGGATGTATATTTGCATAAAACTTAAATTTTTAAAAATTCAAATTTCAAGAATTTTTAATATTAATTAATTTTTTAGTACAAAATTCATAGAAAATTAAAAAAAAATTAATCTAAACATGATTTTAGAACCCAATATAGATTCCTATCTATTGGATTAACAAGATAATTATTTAGAATATTTTTTCATGTTACTTTTCTAATCTAGCCCCTATGATTCCTGATATACCAATTAAGTCCACTATAATTTTTGAAATTTGAAATTGGCAAAAAAATTCTAACATGCATCATTCTTTTTAAGTAATTCTATTTGTTCTTTTAACGTTAAATTTTCTATTTTTAATTTTTTAAAACTTTCTAGTAGACATGTATAATCTTTCTTTGATTTTAAATAGTATCTAGTTTTCCATCATAGATTTTCTAACATTTGAACATTTTAATATAATTGATACGGAGGAAGCTTACTTAATGACTTACCATATGCTCATCGGTAGAGGCTCCCCTTCATTAATGCTCTTCTCGGAAGTGACTTCATCTTGGGTAAGTATTCAGCTATTAATGTTATGTTGGTGATTTCCTCGATCTCGGATTCATCGATGATGAAGTGGTTCCATGAAGAGTCTGATTCTTCTTTTGATTCTTCATGGGTTCAGAACTTTTCCAGTTATTTGCACATTTGTAGGTGTCAATTCTTTCGAGTTCTTGAGCAGGTAGCACACTCAAAATATGGAAATCAACCTTATCATTTTCCATAAATTCTTCCCGTCGCTTGGTAGTCCAATAATGTTCCTCAAATTATTTTCTATTTTTACTTTTGGGCACTTCAAAACCAAATTTAATTGTTAATAAAATATTGGAGTTATTTTTGCAAAATACCTTCATGTGTTTCTTTCAAAACGTGAACTTCCCCTCGAATGTTGATGGATAGATGCTAGATCGGGCCATCTTTTTTTATTTTACCTGGCATTTAGTCCTTCTAAAGTGAGTCTTGCTCTGATACTAATTGTTGGTCCTAGTTTGGCCAGCAAGAAAAAGGTGAATTGCCTGTAAGTTAGAATTTAAAACTTCTATTGTTGGATCGAGAAGTGCTAGAGGAGGGGGTGAATAGTGCTCGTGGCTATATCGTTCATTTCGGAATCGTAAAAACAATCAGTGAATAAGCGCGGAAAAATAAAAGAGCCGACGCAAGGGATTTACCGTTCGGAGCTTGTGGCGACTCGTACTCGAAGGCCCATGATCCTTGATCGCTTCAAGTGGGCAACAACTATAAGCACGAAATTATTATGCTAAATACAATTTAAAACAATAATTAAAATACCAACGACACTTAGAAAATATCAAATTTGTAGCTCCGGTCGTAGGGAAGTAGTCGCAGACACTTTTGGGTCGTCTCATTGACACCACGTTGAAGAAAGGTTGCTTGGAATTCATTCATTGAAAGTCTTTCGAAACCCCCTTTTAAACAAGTGCTCAAGGCGTCCTAAAGCCCATCCAAGGCGCCTTAAACTAGCCGAGTCGCTGTGGATCAAGCACAGGTCGTGACTTATCCCTTCAAGGCGCCTTCATCCACCAGTCCAAGGCGCCTTGAGCTTCCTTCAAGGCGCCTCCAAGCTTGCTTCGTGGACAGCTCAGCTTTGCATCCGAGGCGCCTCCAAGCTCCATGGAGGCGCCTCGGACACTGTTCATCCGAGGCTAAGTTGTGCTCCTTTGGTCCTGCAAAAAGAGTTAGTCCCAAACACATACCCTGTAAAACAAAGTTAACACAAAACAATATAGATATGATAATTGACAGTCATCGGACTGTCCGGGTCTGACTTCAGATTTTCGACCGGAAACCCTAGGTCGACCCGACGCCTACTGTTCCCTCTACGGGGAACGCGTCCTCACCTACTCCACTCAGGAGATTTACCTATTTCCAGTTTGATCGCCCAGATCGACTGGACTTTTGCTCGGTGCTCGATGCTTCCGGACTTTCTGCTGGACTTACGCTTCCGGCTGGTCCAGTCTTTCACCTGGTTCACAACACCAGGACTTTCTACCTAGGGTTACCCTCCCCCCCCTTGGACTTTTGCCTGAAGCACTCGACCCACCAAGACTTTCTGCATAGGGTTACCACCCCCTATGACCTAGGGTTACCACCCCTTAGGATTTTTCACCTTACCTAACCATAGTTAGGGTTTTTGCCTAAGTACACTTAGGTCTTTCTTGCAATCTCATTCAGACTGTTAGATCACCACATACCTTAACTTTAAATCCTTTGCCATTATCAAAACTCAGGTTCGATCGTCGGATGCTTCCCACACCAACATCTATTACTTTTCAACTTAGCAATGAACACACATTAGTTAAACAAGTAATAAAAGTATAAAAAGGAATCAAGGGATATAAGGAATTTACTGGATTTACAACCTGGGTGGTTGCTAATCCAAGAAAGAATTGAGCTCACTAAAAGTCTCCTTTCTTGGAGGCGGAGAAACCTCTTATAGCGTTGAAATCATGAACAATTAAAAATGAAGATTACATAAGTTAAAGAAAGTGTGTTGTTTTTAACTCCTAGGACAGGGCTCTATTTATAGTCCATTGGGCAAAAATAGTCGTTTGCTAACGTGACATCTCTAGGTGCCTGGACCTAGTTTAGGTGCCCCCTATTGTGCATTTTATCTTCTCACAACAGCTATGCAACGGTCCAATGATAAAACTTTATCCTTGCCGGGGTGCCTCGACCGGTCTGAGTGCCCAGAGTGCTGCTTGTTCGATCACTTAGGTAATTCTCCGATCATCCAAAGTTGAGCTCACTCGAACCCAACTCCAGTCTTCTCCTTGAGTAGTCTTCTGATCTAGCTTCTTATCCCTCATAAGCACCCCACGCATCCTTCTCACTCTACTGGTGTACTCTTCAGCAGCTTTTCATCCCTCAGATGCACTGAGCCTGTCGACTCACTTTCCATATCATCCTTCTCATCAACTAAGTCTTCTGCTTGAATTCTTGTGTTCCTAAGTTTTTTCACACTTAGACACAAGTATCAAAATATAACGTGACCTAACTTGACTTGGTTGACCACATTAAAACTAATTCGGGCTACTTACAAAGACATGGTGGTTATAGAACATAACCTAACATAGCACTTAATATTCTACTTGTAAATGAGGGCTTTTGAAGAATGATGGTCGTTAAGGATATTCTACTTGTAAATGAGGGCTTTTGTAAATGAGGGCTTTTTGAAGAATGAGGGTTAAGAATGTTGATTTTAGCGCAATGACTGTTGGATAATTGTAATAGAAATATTTGGATAAAAGCAAAATAACCTATAAATGAATCTTTTTATCCAATTACTATTATTACAATTATAGTTAAATCTATCTTACTTCTAATGATGTTGATTTGGCTTGATTTTTATAAAATTTAGTTAGTTGCTATGTGCTTTGTTTTATAATATCAATTGTTACATTTTTCTGATTCTAGAATCTTGAAATTATCTTGATTAATTGTTTTGATCATATTGCTACATACGGTTAATCATATTGCTACATGCAATTTTACTTAATTGTTTGACTTTTTTTGTTATTTTAATTGTGTTTGTGTTAATATTTTGTTATATTATTTATAACTATTTTGAAGGTGTTAGCTCATTGTTGGTTGATTAGTTGTAACAAAATGAAATGGATGTCAATGGATACTATCACTTAAATATGAGTTTAGGATAGACTCTTTCTTGTAATTTGCAATGAAAAACATTAATGATCGAATGCAATACCCAGCCCCATGTACTAAATGTGGTAATCTAAAAGAAAAATATATAAACTATAAGGGGCACATATGTATTCTAATGGTATAGATTTGACGTATCATATGGATATGACATGGTGAATGATCTATGATAGAGAACTTCAAAGAATGGCGGTGATCAGTAGGGTCAAATGAACAAAAATATATTATTAAGGACCCAATAGATATGGTACATGCTCCATATGATAGTTATGTTGAGAATTCAACCCAATTCAATAAGCTACTTGAAGATGTCTAGAAACCTTTATATCCTGGATGCACTAAATTTACAATGTTATCTGCAGTTGTGAAATTATTCAACTTGAAGGCCAAATATAGTTGGAGTGATAAAAGTTTCACTGACTTACTTAGTTTGTTAGGAGAAATCCTTCCAGATGACAATGAATTGCCTTTATCTTCTTATGATGCAAAGAAAAGCTTATGTGCATTAGGGATGGATTATGTGAAAATTCATGCTTGCCCTAATGATTGTATCTTATATCGGAAGGAGTATGAGGATTTTATCAATTGCCCTACTTGCGGGATGTCAAGGTGGAAGTTGGGCCAAACAAATACGATAAAGGAAGGAGTTCCTGCAAAGGTTCTATGGTACTTCCCCCCTATTCCAAGATTTCAAAGAATGTTTCGAAATAAGGAGATATCCAAGGAGTTGACTTGGCATGCTGATAAAAGACTTCGTGATGGATACTTACGTCATCCAGCTGATGCACCATCTTGGAAAATAGTTGATCACAAGTGGCCAGATTTTGCTACTGAGGTAAGAAATCTTAGATTGGCCATATCAGCTGATGGGATGAATCCCCATGGTTCGATGAGTTCTGCATATAGTTGTTGGCCAGTTTTAATGATCACTTATAATCTTCCTCCATGGTTGTGTATGAAGAGAAAATTTATGATGCTCACATTGTTGATATCTGGTCCCAAACAACCGGGAAATGATATTGATGTTTACTTAGCACCTCTAATTGATGACTTAAAATGCTTATGGGATATAGGCGTTGAAACATATGATGCATATCGACAAGAAACTTTCTCGCTTAGAGCTGTCTTACTATGGACTATTAATGACTTCCCTGCATATGGGAACATTTCAGAATGTATTTTAAATGGATTTTATAGATGCCCTATTTGTGGTGAAGAAACCTATTAACAAAGGTTGAAGCATAGTAGGAAATTTTAGAGACCTATTAGACCCTACGATGTATAGGGTGATTTTAGTAACCAAGGGGCCCCAACAGGGGTGTGCTGAAAGAAGAGGAGAAAAATTATATTTATGTTTAAGTTGGGGTGTATTTGCCACTTAATATAAATAGGGAATTAAGTGGGGAGTTATTATTTTTGATCGGCAACCCTTTCTCCCTCACCCTCACCGCCGCCCCTCTCTTCTCCCGCACCCTCTCGGCACGCCAACCTCAAGAAGACCTAGGGTTCAATCCCTAGGGTCGTGGGAGCACCTCCGGCGACGTCTCCGATATGAGGGCTCCCTCCGAGAAAAGCATAGACGTAAGAGGATCGCCGAAAGATCTCTTCTCCGAAAACCTAGCGATTGGATTGTAAGAAAATTTAGCGAAGGAAGTAAGTAACCCCTCACCTGAAGTATAAGTAGTTAATCATGCATTTTTATGCTTTTAGTTGAGTTTTATGCCTGATTATTCAGTTAAGGAGATTTAGAGCACACCAAGTGTTCGATAGAATTACTAGTACAGTTAAATGCCACAGTAGGCATTCTAATAGCTTAGTTAAATGCCATAGATGTATTTAAATAGCATGCTAAACCTTGCCTCAGTTGATATGGGACTACGATTCAATGGGTGGGCTCCCATAGTCCCCTCTAGGTTCAGATGACCTAGTAAAAGGCAAGATAAGATAAATCAATTTATAAGCAGTATTTTACTTTTATCGCTGGCATGTCTGGACTCTCAGTAGTCCTTGGGTTGGGCTCCCATAGTCGTCCCTAGGTTTAGATAACCTAGTAACCCTACTAGATTCAGGACTTGCTATCTCGGGCCTAGTTAGGGATGCGCACATAACAAGTACAGTTGTCGGGCCCATCAGCAGCATGATTAGTATTTTTATCTATTATGAAAATAGTTTTCAAACTTCACAAACCAGATATGTGAATACAACTTAGATCCTAGTTTAGTTTGCTTAATGTTATAACAAATAGCTTAGCTTATGTATCGATTTGTTAGCTTGATACAAAGATTAGTTTTCACATTGTTCAATAATTGTTAGCATGACTTAATTGTGTATATACTATGTTTGCTTACGCATGATCAGCATGTTCTTCAAATAGCATCTTTTGAAAGCATGATTTCATTGAATGCATGTTTTGTGAGGTAGATGGTTTCTTACTTAGCTCCCAAGCTTATAGTTTCCTTTTTCCTTATCTGCAGATAAAGGTAAAGGGAAGATGGAATGGAGGTGGAGCAATGCAACCAGATGTGTGTGAGAAGGAACTTGGATAAGGACCCTTGGAGGCTAGCAAGTCTAAAGACTTATTATTTCTTATGGTGTTACTTTCCGCACATTTAGATGTTTAAGCGTCTTGAATTATAAAGTTATGCTTAGATTACTTGTTGTTTGAATATTAGATAGCTAACCATGAGTAATGACATGCCTGGTGGTAGTGTAGTAGTTTGTTGATTTCTGGAAGTCCAAGAGGTTGGGTCCAAATTCTGCAAAATCGAAACCTAATCGATCGGTGATCAGTTGGGCAATCCTCAATCGATCAGTCGATCGATTGGAAGAAGTCTATATAGAACACTATGGAATTGATCCGCTGATCGATTGAGGAGCCCTTAATCGATCAGCCAATCGATTGAAACGCGACTTCCGCGTACAGAGAGCTGATGAGTCGATCAGCTGATCGATCGGCCATGGATCGATCAGTCGATCGATCAAGAATTTAAACCTTGCGAACAGAGAGCTTCTGAATCGATCTCTGGATTGATCAGCCAATCGATCCAGACGGGACTTCCGTGCACAGTAGCACGTTGGATCGACCAGTGGATCGATCAAACCACTCCAATCGATCAGCCGATCGATTGGAAAGCCTGAGTTCAACTAGAAGTGTCTGATTTCAGTTTTGATCAAGTAGTAAAAGGTTAGGTTTCCTTCTTAGCATATGTACAACTTCAGAAGTGTAGTCTGAATATAACTTTCAGACTTTATAGCAAATAGCAGAGAGTTTTGATTAGTTCATCTTTTCTACACCGTAATATTCAGTGATAGCCCAAGAATAGTTTAGCATAATGTAACCCCCGGGCTTACAGTCTAGTCAGTAGAAGGTAGGGTGTTATAGAGTGGTATCGAATAAGTTCCATACTTCCTCCACACACACATCAGCATTGAACCTGCAGCTTCCAAGTAAGAATATCTCTCACTTTATTTATGTTTCTTGCTTTCATGTTTATAGATAACTAAAGCATGTTTATGTATGATAGCATCTAACATGATAATAATAGTTATGCAAATATGATTGTATTAGTTATGTATGTCCTCTATTCTAGAAAATGATATGAGGGGCCCAGCTAGAAGGGACACCAACTGGCCCCCGGATGACGCAGGCAGCTCGGTGCCTCCCCCAGACCTTGCAGAGGTAGTGGCTCAGTTATAGAAGCAACTAGCTGAACAGCAACAGGAAATAGCCACCCTAAGGGCTAATCAGTAGAACACTCCCACTGTCACTCCAGAACCGAACTTAGCAACCCCAGTAGTGATAGAGGTTCCACCAGTCCAACCTACAGCACCAGTAGCCCCAACAGCGGGGACAAAGAGAGAAGCCTATCTGATCCAGTGGCAGAAATCAAGCTAGAGAGTTTCTCAGGCATTAGTGAACCATGGGATGCCCAAGCCTGGTTCAAAACATTGGAGAGTACGATGGAGCTTCTGGACTGGCCAGAACATGAAAAGGTGAAATGCGCCTCTTTCTGCCTGATAGGAGACGCACGTATGTGGTGGGAAAGAATTAAAGCGATGTGCCCAGTGAACCAGATCACATGGGCCGACTTTGAAAGGGAATTCTTTGAGGAGTTCTTTCATATGCGGGTCACAAACTGCCACTACGACGAGTTCACTGAATTTCGCCAGGGCAACCTTTCAGTTGAGGAGGTCGTGAAGAAATTCAACAGACTGGCTCGTATATGCCCAGAACTAGTCAGCACCGAAAGAGAACGAGTCCGGATGATGCTCAAAATGCTAAGACCGGAAATAGCAATGAACGTGGCCAGCGGCGTTCATAGGCCACAAACCACAGAAGAACTGATAAGCAGTGCTCTGACCACCGAACATTACCAGAACAGCATCAAACAGCAGAAGCAAGCCCTCTCTGAGTCTAAGGGCCAAGGAGGCTCAGGTACTCAGAAACACTAGGGCCACAGCTCTAACTGGAAAGGGAACTCCAGTAACAAACGAAAACCAGGGAGTTACCCAAAAGGAGGACCAGCTAGTAAACAACCTAGTTATCCCAAGTGCTCTACTTGTGGGAAATTCCACCCAGGAGTTTGTCGCAAGGGCACACGAGGATGCTTCGAATGTGGCCAAGAAGGGCATATGGCTAAGCAATGCCCGAACAAGACCAGTTTCCCTCCACCACAGCCGATTCAGTATCGGAGACAAGCCGGCTCATTTACACCCATATGCAGACTGCTATAGATGGTCCACACATCAGTCAGGGCAGACTAGAAGCCCCCGCAGCCACAACAACTGTGAGGATCTACTCACTCACCAGAGAGGACGTAGCGAATGCCTCGACAGTTGTTACAGGTCAGATTAGTATTTTACAGCAAAGTGCAACTGTCTTATTCGATACTGGGGCAACCCATTCTTATATATCCAGGGCATTCACCGAAAAGTTGACAATACCCCCAGAGGGACTCAGTGGTTAGTTTTTGACGACACTACCTTCGGGAGAAATTATGGCATCCACGCACGGGCTCCGAGCAGTGCCGGTCATTATAGCAGACAGAGAGCTTTTTGGTGATCTGATAGTGCTGGATATGACGGACTACGACGTCAACTTGGGAATGGACTTTTTGATCAAGTACGGCGCCTCCATAGAGTGCCGCAAACAGAAAGTTGTATTCCAACCTGAAGCAGGAGTACAGTTTGGGTTCATCGGAGAACCAAAGAGAAAGGCCAAGAAGTCTCTCTCAGCTCTGAAAGCACAGAAGTTACTGGATTCAAGATAAACAGGGTTCCTAGCACATGTAGTCAGTACCAGTCAGGACAAGGACCAAAAGCTAGAAGAAGTCCGAGTTGTATGTGACTACCCAGCAGTCTTCCCTGAGGAGTTACCGGGCCTGGCACCAGACAGAGAGATTGAATTTAAGATAGAACTCGTTCCTGGTACAAATCTCATCTCCAAAGCACCCTACCGCATGGCTCCAATAGAACTGAAGGAACTTCAGGAGCAACTACAGGAGCTGCTCGACAAGGGTTTCATACGCTCTAGTCACTCACCATGGGGAGCGCCTGTATTGTTCGTGAAGAAGAAAGACCGGAGCATGCGCCTGTGTATAGACTACCGGGCACTAAACCAAGTCACGATTAAGAACAGGTATCATCTTCCCAGGATAGATGACCTGCTTGATCAACTAAAGGGAGCAGCAGTGTTCTCTAAAATAGACCTCAGATCGGGATATCACCATGTGAGAGTTAAAGAAGGTGATATACCCAAGATAGCTTTCAGGACCAGATACGGACATTATGAGTTCATGGTCATGCCCTTTGGCGTGACGAATGCTCCAGCTACTTTCATGGACCTCATGAACAGAGTATTCAGAGAATACTTAGATAAATTTGTTATCGTGTTCATCGACGACATTCTTATCTATTCCAGAACTCGGGAAGAACATGCGAGCACTGAGAATAGTATTGCGGACTCTCCGGTAAAACCGGTTGTACGCCATGAGTTCACGAAATGTGAATTACGGCTCGATCAGGTATCCTTTCTGGGTCACATCTGTTGGATCGTGAAACGTCGATAGACGGGGGGGGGAGTGAATATCGATTCGAAAAACAGCATTAATAAGATTTAAGCGCAGCGGAATAAAAACTTAGACAAATGAACACGGTGTTTTTACTTCGTTCGGAGCCTGTGACGACTCCTACTCGAAGGCCCGTACTCCATGAGTACTTTCGTTGGGCAATCACTATCAATTCGAATATTACAGAGTTAAGTACAAGAATTGACAAATAAAAAAAATACCGACAATAGAATTAAAACAAAACCAGCACTGAGTCGGAGAGCTTTTCGTGGCGTCGCAAGAGCACAGAGCAGCAGATCTTGGATTCTAAGTTCATGTCGAAGCTCTACCCTTGCCCCTTCTTTTATATGAAGCTCAGGGCGCCCCGGATCCCTTCCAGGCGCCCTGGTGAGACGTGGCAGGTCCAACCAGTGAGCTCCATGTGGCGACGCGCAATCGGGATAAAACTTGCCTCCCGGGCGCCCGGACCACCTTTCTCCAGAACAGGTCCTTCTCCTGCAAGACAAGGTTAGTCCGAGGCAGGTATAATAAATTTCCTGCAAAACAAAGTGTTAGCACAGTTCATGAGTTTGACATGAAAAAGTATGACTTAGATTCCGTCTTTCCGAGACCGGAATCTAGTCACGATCTCGACTTAGATATCCGAAATGGATCTAAGCCGGATCGACACCTAATGTTCCCTTCCTGGGAAGGCGTCCTCACAGTCACTCCCTTCCAGTGACTTACCTTTACTCACCTGCCAGACGTCCGGTCAGCCCTTCGACCCGTCTGGACTTCTCGCCAGCTATCCAGTCAGCCCATCGACCTAGCTGGACTTCTCGCCAAGCGTCCGGTCAGCCCGTCGACCCGCTTGGACTTCTCGCCAGCTATCCGGTCAGCCCGTCGACCTAGCTGGGCTTCGTGCTAGACATCCGGTCAGCCCGTCGACCTGTCTGGGCTTCTCCTGCACACTTGATCAAAGTGTCAGACAACAACAAACTAACTTAACCTGATTTGTCATTCATCAAAACCTAGGTTAAATCGTTAGTGCTAACCGCACCAACAATCTCCCCCTTTTTGATGGAATGACAACCTGGTTAAGTTAGTGAAAACATATGCAAGTAACAACATGCATTTATGTGGTTTTAAAGTTAGTTTGTATTTTCAAATTGGTTTAGCTAACTTAACCACCTAACCCTCCCCCTTTGTCATTCATCAAAAGAATAAATGTCATGTAAACATAAAGTAAGAAATTGTAAGAAAAGATGTCAAGTTAACTTGGGGGAGTTTAAACTTTTGAAAACTTGTTTTCAAAGTCAAACAAGTTTGAAAATCAAGATTCCAAAACTAAGTTTGAAAACAAATCTATTTTTCAAAACTGATTGAAATTTTCAACATTAAGTTTGTAAAAGATTCAATTTTTAAATTTTCAAAATTAAGGAAAATGATTTTGAGAAGCTTAGTTTGTAAACTTAAGTTTTAAAAAATCTAATTTCCATAATTTTCAATAACAAAGCAATTTTTAAAACTAATTTTTGTAAAATTTAACTTTCAAATCAAATTGTCAAAATTAAGTAAAATCAAATTTTAAGAACTAGATTTTTAAATTCAATTTTCAAAACTAAGTTAAATCTAATTTTCAAAATCAATTTTCAATAAAAAGTAAAACCCAATTTTTTTAAAACAACTTAGTTTTATAAGAGTTAGTTTTCAAAAATAGGTTTAAAAATTTTAAGAAACATTTTTTAAACACAAATTTTAAAATAAAGGGAAAATTTTAATTAATTCCTCCCTGAACCTAACATAAAATGTTGAAAATATTTGCTAAAAATATTCAAACTAGATTTTTTTTAAATGAGGTAGAAATTTCTAGAGATTTTAAAGAGAAGATTAAAGAATAACACTAAGGAGATAATTAAAAATAAACCTCCCCTGAATTTGATATTCCTTTAATTTATTAATCCTCCTTATTTATTACTCCCCCTTAATATAAAATTTTACAACTTTAACATATTTTCGTACCTAAGTGTTTTAGGCGATTGTATAATTATCTTTATAAAATTGTTCATTTAAATTTGACTAACCGTAATTAATGTTAGATTCAGTTGAAATAAATTAACCTTTAGTGTAATGTTAAGTAAGATAAGTTGTTATTAATTCAATAATTGATCAATATTAATAATTTATTGATTAAATTTTGCTATAATCTAAATTTTGTATTAATTGATGAAGGTGTTAGTTATAATTTAACTTTTCATTTACTTCCTTTTAAGTTGGATTAACTTAGTTTAAAGTTGGTGGTAATTTGAAGTTAAACTCGTTATTAAACAAGGTTAAGTAAGGTTCAATTTAAGTCAAACTTTAATTATGTTTTAATAAAAATAATTAATATTTTAAAGGTTGATTAAAAAAATGACTTAGAGTAATTTTAATATTTTTAATAAGGTTAAACTTAGGTTCTAATCAAATCAAGCTTAGTTCTCAAATAAGGTTAGATTTAAAGAATTAGTTATTTACTTATTAATTACTTGATTAAGTTTAAAGTCAAAATTTTTAGTTTTAAGTTTTATCTTAGGTATGAATTTAAAGTTTTAATTCTAAGTTATATTAAGTCTTAAATTTAGGTTTTAAATTTAAGTTTTAAGTGATGACTTAGTATTAACATAATTTTAAAAGTTTTTTTTGAAAGAATTTTTAAAAAAATAATAATTTTGAAATAATTAAAATAATTTTTAAAAGAATTTTTAAAATAGTTTTAAAAAAATAGTTTTAAAATATTTTAAAATAGTTTTTAAAGTAATGTTTAAAAAGTCTTTAAAAGAATTTTAATAATTTTTAAAACAATTTTTAAAACAATTTTAAAATAGTTTTGAAATAATTTTAAAATAATTTTTAAGTTTAGAATAAAATGTTTAAAGTTAAATTTTTAATTTAATTTTAAAATTTTTAAAGTTAATTTAATTTTAAAATAATTTTTAATGTTAATTTAATTTTAAAATAATTTTAATGTTAATTTAATTTAAAATAAATTAATCTAATAATTTTAAAGTTAATTTAATTCAAAATAATTTAAAGTTAATTTAATTTTAAAATTAATTTAATTAATTTAATTAAAGTTAATTTAATTTTAAATTAATTTTTAAAGTTAATTTAATTTTTAAAGTTAATTTAATATTTAAAATAATTTTTAAAGTTAATTTAATTTTAAAATAATTTTTAAAGTTAATTTAATATTTTTAAAGTTAATTTAATAATTTTTAAAGTTAATTTAATATTTAAAATAATTTTAAAGTTAATTTAATTTTTCAAAATAATTTTAAAGTTAATTTAATTTTAAAATAATTTTTAAATTAATTTAATTTTTAAAATAATTTTTAAAGTTAATTTAATTTTTAAAATGATTTTTAAAGTTAATTTAATATTTAAAATAATTTTTAATAAAAAAAATAGTTTTAAAGTTTTGATATTATAATTTAAATAATAATTTTTAAAAATAATTAATTTTTAAAAATGATTTTAGAGTTAATTTAATATTTAAAATAATTTTTAAAATTTATTTAATTTTCAAAATGATTTTTAAAGTTAATTTAATATTTAAAATAATTTTAAAGTTAATTTAATTAAAATTTTTAAAGTTAATTTAAAATTTAACATAAATTAATCGTAGTTCATTTTAATTATTTAATTCAATGTTTAATTTAATTAATTTAATTCAAAATTTAATTTAATTAATTTAATTCGAAATTTAATTAATTTAATTTGAAATTTAATTTAATTCATTTAATTAACTTAATTCAAAATTTAATTTAATTAATTTAATTCGAAAATTAATTAATTTAATTCGAAATTTAATTTAATTAACTTAATTTGAAATTTAATTTAATTCGAAATTTAATTTTGATCCTTAGTCATCTCACCCGATCTAAGTTTTCAATCAGGGAATCCTATAATTTTGTGAGATGAATTAGATTTAATTATAGAGTTTGGTTTAATTTGTGTTAGATTCAGGTTTAGCTTTGGTCTCAACAAATAGGCATTATTTGGATAAACTTCTAAGCTTGGTGAGTCACTTGGACATCATTAGAAGTATCAACCTTTCGAGGTTTTCCGAATAGTCCTATCCATGGAGTTTAGTACTAAATCTTGGTCTAACTAGTTAGGATCCATTTAAGGGTAGCTTCGGTTAGTTCCACTTGGCCAAATGCACCAGATCGAAGCCATATCTTTCTAGACATGTGATGCCCAAGCTTCCCTAACGTACTATCATCCAAAAACTTCACCAGTACCATGATTCAAGTTAAACTTGGTCTCTTTTTAACTAATCCTAATTACCCTGCCGGGTTAGTTTGTTTGGGTTACCCTATCGGGTAAGTTAGTTTTGGAGGTGTCAGCTATTACGGAGCCTCCCCTGAATCATTGGTCTTTAATTTAAGATTTTTGTATAATTAGAGTTGGTTTTAGTTAAGTTTTAATGTTTAATTTGTAATTTAAATTTAAGTTTTTAATTTTGAATTAATTAAATTGGTCAAATTATCTTTCTTTAAGAGAGTGTATTTAATATTTGAATGTTCTTTCAATTTCAATTTTATTGGGTTAATTGAATTATCTTTCTTTAATAGCTTATTTTTAAAGTTTAAGTTTTTATTTATTTTTAAATTTGAATTAACTAAACTGTTTGAATTATATTTTCTTAACGGTTTATCTTTTAGCTTTTTATTAATTGTTAATTTTGAAATTTCTAGATTATTTTTGTTTAATATGTTATCTTTAACATTTAATTTTAAGTTTGTTAAATTCCGTTTTGATTTTATCAAAGTGTTTGATTTTATCCTTACATTTTCTTTGCCTTTTAAATTGATATGGTTAATTGAATTTATTAGATTAGTTTTATCTTTAAAGTTTAATTTTTTATTAATTAAATTATCTTGGTTTTGGATAGCATTTTCTAGACTGATTTTATCTTGATTACTAAATATTTTATCAAGGTATTTATTGATTTTATCCATTTTCTCATTTTTAGCATTTAAATTCAAATTTATTTTAATGTTTGACTTATTTATGTCTAAATGCTCACCTAGTTTTAAATTTTCTGAATTGATTAAATTATTTGAATTGATTTGGTCATTGTTCTGTTTGACCAAGTCAAGGTTGATGCCAAATTGATCAGAGTCTTGATTGACTTGATCAGAGTCTAGATTATTTTGTGATTTTGAATCTAAATCATTTAAATCTAGATTATCATGCACCATACTTGGACTAATTTCATACCTATCATCATGTTGATTATTTAAACTACTATTAGCAGGGGTATTTTGGTAAATATTACTAACCTTGAGCGCAACCCCTAATTCAGTAGGCTTCTCCGTTGGATTTGACTCGAGTCCATATTTGACTTTAACTTGATCTTCTAGCTCCATCGGCGTCTCGTGAAGCTTGATCAACTGGGTCCACAGCTCATATGCATTCTTGTACTTTTCTAATCTGCATAAAATATTGTTAGGTAAAACATTACAAATAATGTTACTTACCTTTTTGTTCAGTTCCGAGTTTTGAGAAGGTTTCCTCAAAATTAGCATATAATCGATGTCTACGCTTCCTAAGAAGCATTCCATTAATCGCTTCCAGTAGTTGAAGTCTTCATGATCGTATGGTGGTGGTTCGCAGGGGTTCCGTCCTTCTAGAAGAGTCATAATTTCACGACAAGAGAAATAAACAAAAAAATCCCAAGACTTGGTCTTGGATTAGCAGTGCTAGAAAAGGAATATAATATTGCACTAATTTGAAAAAATAATAAAATATTAATAAAAAAAATATTATTCCAAAATTTTGAAAATGTAATATTTTATCAATACTAAGCAACGGTGAAAAGATGATGATGTGTTTTTCAAAAACGGTTTTGGAGGGAAAAAACGAAAGACGTAAGGTTTTATTTAAAATACAAACAATATCTAATTTTTTTTCTTTAAAACGACCCCCCTTTGCTTGATTGGTGGTTGCATCAAATCAGAGCGGTACTTGTTCTGATACCACTTGTTGGATCGTGAAACGTCGATAGAGGGGGGGTGAATATCGATTCGAAAAACAGCGTTAATACGAGTTAAGCGCAGCGGAATAAAAACTTAGACAAATGAACACAGTGTTTTTACTTCGTTCGGAGCCTGTGACGACTCCTACTCGAAGGCCCGTACTCCGTGAGTACTTTCGTTGGGCAATCACTATCAATTCGAATATTACAGAGTTAAGTACAAGAATTGACAGATAAAGAAAATACCGACAATAGAATTAAAACAAAACCAGCACTGAGTCGGAGAGCTTTTCGTGGCGTCGCAAGAGCACAGAGCAGCAGATCTTGGATTCTAAGTTCATATCGAAGCTCTACCCTTGCCCCTTCTTTTATATGAAGCTCAGGGCGCCCCGGATCCCTTCCAGGCGCCCTGGTGAGACGTGGCAGGTCCAACCAGTGAGCTCCACGTGGCGACGCGCAATCGGGATAAAACTTGCCTCCCGGGCGCCCGGATCCCTTCCGGGCGCCCGGACCACCTTTCTCCAGAACAGGTCCTTCTCCTGCAAGACAAGGTTAGTCCGAGGCAAGTATAATAAATTTCCTGCAAAACAAAGTGTTAGCACAGTTCATGAGTTTGACATGAAAAAGTATGACTTAGATTCCGTCTTTCCGAGACCGGAATCTAGTCACGATCTCGACTTAGATATCCGAAATGGATCTAAGCCGGATCGACGCCTAATGTTCCCTTCCCGGGAACGCGTCCTCACAGTCACTCCCTTCCAGTGACTTACCTTTACTCACCTGCCAGACGTCCGGTCAGCCCTTCGACCTGTCTGGACTTCTCGCCAGCTATCCGGTAAGCCCTTCGACCTCACTGGACTTCTCACCAAGCGTCCGGTCAGCCCGTCGACCCACTTGGACTTCTCCCCACCGATCCGGTCAGCCCGTCGACCTAGCTGGGCGTCGTGCCAGACATCCGGTCAGCCCGACGACCTGTCTGGGCTACTCCTGCACACTTGTTCAAAGTGTCAGACAACAACAAACTAACTTAACCTGATTTGTCATTCATCAAAACCTAGGTTAAATCATTTCGCTAACCGCACCAACAACATCATCTCCAAGGATGGTATTATGGTAGACCCCAGTAAAATAGAGGCTGTGAGTAACTGGAAAAGACCTAAGAACGCCAGTGAAATCAGAAGCTTCCTCGGACTAGCAGGCTATTACAGGAAATTTGTAGAGGATTTCTCCAGGATAGCCTCCCCACTGACAGCTCTTACCAGGAAGAACAGAAAATTTCAGTGGACAGAGGACTGTGAGAATAGTTTCATGGAGCTCAAAAGAAGATTGACCAGTGCTCCCATTCTGACTCTGCCAGAAAACACAGACAGCTTTGATATTTACAATGACGGCTCTAAATTGGGATTAGGAGCAGTACTGATGCAAGAAGGTAAGGTGATCGTCTATGCCTCCAGACAACTCAAGGACTATGAGAGGAACTACCCTACTCATGACCTTGAGCTTGCAGCAGTTGTCTTCGCCCTCAAAATTTGGAGACATTACTTGTATGGAGCTCAGTGCAAAGTGTATACAGATCATCAGAGTCTGAAGTACTTCTTCACTCAGAAGGATCTGAATATATGACAGCGCAGATGGCTCGAGCTAGTCAAAGACTATGACATATACATCATCTACCATCCAGGAAAAGCCAATAAGGTGGTAGACGCACTTAGCAGGAAGTCCAGTGCTACCTTACTATCCCTAGCAACCATGTCACCGCCCCTACAAAAGGAGATTATAGATTTTGGTCTCGAACTAATAGTTGGGCAACTCTTTACTATGACATTAGTAACTACCTTGCTTGGTGATATCCAGACAGCTCAAGATCAGGACCCTGAAATTCAGAAAATCAAGCAAGGGTTAGCAGAATCAGAAAGTGGAGAGTTTCGAATATCTGATAGTGGGGTATTACATTTTGGTGACAGGCTATACATTCCGGATCAGGAGGAACTACAGAGGAAAATCCTAGACGAGGCTCATAGGACTCCTTATGCGATGCATCCTGGCTCCACCAAGATGTATCAAGACCTAAAGAAACGTTTTTGGTGGCCGAGGATGAAAAGAGACATTGCTAGATATGTCAATACTTGTCTGACTTGTCAGAGGGTCAAGGCAGAACACCAGAGACCAAGAGGAGTTCTGCAGCCTATTCAGATTCCAGAGTGGAAGTGGAAGGATATTTCTATGGATTTCATAGTGGGACTACCCAGAACCACGAATGGTTTTGATGCCATTTGGGTAATAGTCGACAGATTGACTAAATCAGCCCACTTCTTAGCTATCAGGATATCCTACTCCATGGAGCAGCTAGCTCAGTTGTATCTCAAGGAGATTGTCAGACTGCATGGAGTTCCACGGACCATCATTTCAGACAGAGACGGTAGATTCACATCACACTTCTAGGAGTGTGTACAGTCAGCATTGGGCACCATTTTAAAGTTTAGCACAGCTTTCCATCCTCGGACAGATGGTCAAACAGAGCGAGTAAATCAGGTACTCGAAGATATGCTCCGAGCGTGCGCCCTAGACTTCAAGGGAAGTTGGTGCAAGTATCTGTGTTTAGCAGAATTTGCATACAATAATAACTATCAGACCACTATCGGTATGGCACCCTATGAGGCTCTTTACGTGTGGAGGTGTAGATCTCCAATCTGCTGGTATGAAAGTGGTGAACAAAAAGAACTAGAACTTCAGACAGATCTGGTAGCAAATACCACAGCAGCTATACAGCAGATCCGCCAGAGGATAGAGACAGCTTAGAGCCGTCAGAAAAGCTATGCTGATACACGGCGTCGACCCTTAGAGTTTTTAATTGGGGACACAGTATTCCTCCGAGTGGCTCCCATGAAGGGAGTAATGCGTTTTGGGAAGAAGGACAAATTAAGTCCCAGATATGTGGGACCATACCTTATCACTAGATGTAACGACCCAATTTTCCCCATTAGGAGTTCTAAAAGTTCTAAAAATATTTGGAAATATTTTAGAAATATTCTAGAGATTTTTAGAAATTTTTAGAGTATTTTTACGTAATTTTGGAGGTCGTTTGGTATTTTTACTAAATGAAGGAAGTTTCGACAAAAAAATGTCCAAGCCAAGGCTCGAACCGGCAACCCCTGACCCAAGCAAAACCTAACTAACCAACTGAGCTAGCAGTTGTTACTTAATTAAATAAGGGTCGAAATTGTACTTAAGCCGTAGTTAGGAAATCGAAATTAATTAAAATGAATAAAGGCTGGGAATCGAACCAGTGACGGTTTGATTTGATCAAGCGGTGACGGGTGATCCAACGGGAATTTCGTAATAAGAAGGAAGCGAAATAGTCTTAAGCTATAACGAAATATTAAGGTTATAAAGGGAGGAACTTAGGGTGGGATAATTACGGGTAACCTAGCTTTTCTCTTCCTCCTCTCGCGTGCTCGGTGATTTTGCCCGAGCGAAACCGAAGCCAAGATTAGGGTTTGCTCCGGCGTCGACTTGAGGTTCTCCGAGGGGTTTCTTCACCTCCTTAAGCTTTTCTCGTCGAGGAGAAGCGGAGAGCACAAAGAGGAGCCGGAAATTTCAAGCTTCCGAGCCCTAGAAGCACTAGAAGGTTTCTCCTTGGCTTCGATCAAGGGAGCGAAGGTAAGAGCTTCCTCACTGCAGTAGAGTAGCTCCGGATTCTAGTTTTGCCTTGTTTCGAGTTTTGCCGTGGAGATTTCTGGGTTAGGGCTTTTAGTGAGGTTTTGGATGGTTGCTAGATTGGATAGGGCTTGCTAATGGATTTTCGCAAGATTTTGGAGCGTTTATGATTGAATGTTCTTTCTGTTCTTCCCGAGCTAGCTACGATGTAGAAGACAAGCCCTTTAAATCCTACCTTGCTTTTCAAGAGTTCTTGCCTTAAAGGGGTGCCGTGACTCCTATTTGTTTAGATGAGATTTACGATGGGTTGTCTGTGTTGTTTTCATGATAATGTCTTACTTGGTCCTTTGAGTTTCTGTGGATTTTCTGGATCGGTTGAAGGATCTGAATTGGTTATTGTTGCATTCTATATTCGATTGCTTCTTTGTAATTTCTGTTGTAGCTTTGCTTGAAGAAGGCCTGATTGCTCTTTAGTGTCTGTTGTAGCATGTTTAAAGAGGATCAAGTTGTTTCCTTGTGGTTCTGTTATAGCAAGCTTAAGGAAGATTTGATTGGGTTCTTGAGGATTTGGATTTCGGGTTTTTCCTTCTGTACAGCAGTGGGTGGCTGCATTTCATTTGATTGGGTGTCTAGTAGCTTGCAAGAGATGAGTTTAAGAACACAAAACATTAGATAAGCGATGTTTAGAGTATTAGTGGTTATAACTTAACTTTAAATGACACAGAATATTGATAGGTTCTGTTGTAGAATAGAGAAGGGTAAGTTCAAGCATGCGGGCGTGTTACCTCCAAGCTTTGTAGTTCAGTTTGTAATGCGTTGAATATAGCTGTACCTACATCTTGAGTTGCAATTAGTGTTGCATAATTCAGTTTTAAGGTTGTCTTGGATTCTTGCTTGTTTGCTACCGTGAATCACAAAGAAAGGAAGCAAATAGTATAGTTTAAGCATGTGATTAGATGGTTCCTTTTTGTTAGATTTGCAGATTTAGTTTAGTTTATGTAGCCTTGTATTAATTCGGATTAATGTGGCTGGTAAGGTTTAGATTTTTCCTTGCTGTGCATTATGTTTTCATGTATGCAAATTTGGATTGGCATGTCATGAGTTTTATGCCTTAGTTTGGGTGCATGTGTTATAAACAGATAGTTTAGTTTTAGTTCTTAAAGTATGCAAATTTTTATGTTTTACAGTTTTAGTTTTGTTTAGCATTGCAGTTCTCGATTAAAACATGCAATTTAATATAGTGCAGATCTTTTTATAAGTATTGTACGCAAGATTTTTATAAGTATTGTTTGAAGATTTTGATAAGTGTTGCATGCAGAACTCTAATCTTAGAACGATTTTTTTTATTAAGCTTATATGCAGATTTTTGTTAAACATTTTAGTTTTAAAGAAGCATTCTTTTGTTAGAAGTATTAACAAGTATAAAGAAGATAAAGAAAAGAAAGAAAAAGGCCAAGGCCTTAAGTAGATCCTAAAGTCAAGACTTAGGGATGTTGGCACACAAGGTGCTAAAGAAAATGCCGAGGCATTATATAGAAGTATTAAAAGATAACAAGTATTTTACTTTTATCAGTGGCACTGTACTGGACTCTCAGTTGTCCTTGGGTTGGGCTCCCATAGTCGTCCCTAGGTTTAGATAACCTAGTAGTAACGGCACGGCCGACGGTCGACGGTCGACGACCCGAGGGTCGCCAAATGGGCCGCCAAATGGGTCGGGTCGTTACAAAAGTAAAAGCAAGTACAGTTGCCGGGCCCAAGAAGAAAGTTGATTATTATTTTAAAGTAATAAAGTATAAGTTTTGAAACAAATGAAACAAGCACCATTTATGCTTAGAGTTAGTAAGTTTAGTTTCTTTTAATTTGAAGCATGCAGTATTAGTTTTATTTGTTTTCTACTTAGTTATTTAGCATGATTAGCTTTATTTTCCAGCATGCAGTTTTATCTTGTATAGCATGAATCCTTAGTTTTCTTTGCTATTAGTTTGACATGAGCAGTTATGTTTTTGCTTTACTTTCTTTTAGAGCATATAGTTTCTAGTTCTTTCAGTATATTCACATGCATATCGAGTTTTTGTGAGTTAGATAGCGCTTACTAAGCATTTTGCTTATAGATTGCATTTCCTCTTACTGCAGATAAAGGAAGACGACGAGGAGGTGCGGATGGTGTGTGATGCCAGGACTATGGAAGAGACTTGGGACCTAGTTTAAAATTTTGTTTAGAGTAATTCTTTATTTAGATTGATAAGAAAATTTGGAGTAAGAAGTTGTATTTTATTTTGCTTCCGCTATTCATTACTTGCATGATTTGATTATACTGCGTGGTGATATTATTTCTTTTGTGTGTGATATATGTTCCACCACATGTGGCTGATGTATATTATGTTTGTATCTCGGTTTAAGGTCACGTACAGGGGAGATTCTGCGAAATTTTCGGTAGAGACTCCTCGTGGTTTCGATCATACAGAGTTAAGTAGAGTTAGTAGTTAAGTAACGGTCATCCTTAGAGTGTAATAGTATAGATAAGAAGGGTGGTCTTTCTGATTGATATCAGAGCAGTTCCCATTCTCCAGATCACACATCAGCACCATCTTTGTCGTCTTCAAGTAAGAAGGTATTTAATTTTCTTTTATATTGCGGTATAAAGTATTTGCTTATATGCAGTTAAGTAAGAAGAAAATTCTTGTTTCTATGTTTGGATACATATGCTTAGGGGGAATAGAGATGATTTTAGTTTTGTTTCTCTCCTACCTAATTAGATGTCAAGAAGAGGACGCCCCCGTTACCGTTCGTACCGAGGGCCGAGCACAGGAAGACGAAGAGCCCAGAATAGCTGAACCAAATCTCTCTGAAGTTGTTGCTCAACTCCAGAGACAAGTGGCGGAGCAGCAACAAGTGATCGTCAACCTGATGGCAAACCAGCATCCACCCCCCATCACTCCTCACACTATCAATGTGGAGACTCCAGTAGTGACTGAAGTTCCACCAGCCGCTCTGGAAGTCCCCACAGCACCTAGAAGACAAGAAGCCTACCTGATACAGTGGTTGAAGCTGAAGCCAGAAAGTTTCTCAGGCACGACTGAGCCCTGGGATGCTCAAGCTTGGTTTAAGACACTGGAGAGCACCATGGAGCTTCTTGACTGGCCAGAAGTTGAGAAGGTCAAGTGTGCCTCTTTCTACCTATCAGGTGATGCTCGTATGTAGTGGGAGAGAGTTAAGAGCATGAGGTTGGTCAATCAAATGAGCTGGGTTGACTTCGAGACGGAGTTTTACGAAGAATTCTTCCGTCAACGGATCACCAATAAGCATTTTGAGGAGTTTATAGAATTCAGACAAGGAGACCTGTCGGTGGAAGAAGCAGTACAGAAATTCAATAGGCTAGCTCGTCTCTGCCCAGAGCTAGTGAGTATGGAAAAGGAACGAGTCAGAATGATACTCAGGATGCTGAGACCAGTAATAGCACTTAATGTGAGTAGTGGAACTCACCAACCCCAGACTGGCGAAGAGCTGGTCAGTAGAGCATTAGTCGCTGAGTACTATCTGGACAGCATCAAGGCGCAACGAGAGCAACACAAGTCAGTCAAGATCGAAAACAAGACAGTGGGAAGCCAGAAACCTCAGTCAAGTGATCAGAATTGGAAGGGCAAGGATAATAAAAGGAAATGATGGAATACAGGGGATAGCCAAGAGGGAGGTCCAGCAAACAAGCAGACCAAGTTTCCTCCCTGCCCTAAATGTGGGAAGATACATCCAGGAGCCTGTCTTTTGGGAACAACCGGATGTTATTCCTGTGGCCAAGAAGGACATCTAGCTAAGGCATGTCCTAACAAGTTTAAGGCACCTCAGCCACTGTCAGTGCAATATGGAGACGAGCCTGCACAGTTACACCACATGACAACATCATTAGAGGGACCCTATCTCAGTCAAGGACAGTTGGAAGCCCCGCCCGTTCCAACCAATGCCAGAGTATTTTCTCTCACTAAGGAAGAAGCTGCCGGTACCCCACGGTAGTCACAGGTCAAATAACTATTCTTTAGCATTTAGCTACTGTCGTATTTGATACTGGTGCTGCCCACTCTTTTGTGTCAATTTCTTTTGCCAAATTTAACAAGTACCCACTGTCCAAAATTATTCTAAGTTCGAGGATGAACTTTTTATAAGGTATGGGGGATTGTAACGACCCAATTTTCCCCATTAGAAGTTATAAAAGTTCTTAAAAATATTTGGAAATATTTTATAAATATTCTAGAGATTTTTAGAAATTTTTAGAGTATTTTTACGTAATTTTTGGAGGTCGTTTGGTATTTTTACTAAATGAAGGAAGTTTCGACAAAAAAATGTCCAAGCCGATGCTCGAACCGGCAACCCCTGACCCAAGCAAAACCTGACTAACCAACTGGGCTAGTAGTTGTTACTTAATTAGATAAGGGTCGAAATTGTACTTAAGCCGTAGTTAGGAAATCGAAATTAATTAAAATGAAAAAGGGCGCTGCGGGGGAATCGAACCAGCGACGATTTGATTTGATCAAACGCGGCTGACCAGGTGATCCAACGGGAATTTCATAATAAGAAGGAAGCGAAATAGTCTTAAGCTGTAACAGAAATATTAAGGTTATAAAGAGAGGAACTTAGGGTGGGATAATTACGGGTAACCTAGCTTTTCTCTTCCTCTTCTCGCGTGCGCGGCGATTTTGCCCGAGCGAAACCGAAGCCAAGATTAGGGTTTGCTCCGACGTCAACTTGAGGTTCTCCGAGGGGTTTCTTCACCTCCTTAAGCTTTTCTTGTCGAGGAGAAACAGAGAGCACAAAGAGGAGCCAGAAATTTCAAGCTTCCGAGCCCTAGAAGCACTAGAAGGTTTCTCCTTCGGCTGTCAGTCAAGGGAACGAAGGTAAGAGCTTCCTCACCTGCAGTAGAGTAGCTCCGGATTCTAGTTTTGCCTTGTTTTCGAGTTTTGCCGGGGAGATTTCTGGGTTAGGGCTTTTGCCATGAGGTTTTTGGATGGTTGCTAGATTCGGATAGGGCTGCTAATGGATTTTCGCAAGATTTTGGAGCGTTTATGATTGAATGTTGCTGTTCTGTTCTTCCCGAGCTAGCTACGATGTAGAAGACAAGCCCTTTAAATCCTACCTTGCTTTTCAAGAGTTCTTGCCTTAAAGGGGTGCCGTGACTCCTATTTGTTTAGATGAGATTTCTGATGGGTTGTACCGTGTTGTTTTCATGATAATGTCTTACTTGGTCCTTTGAGTTTTACTGTGGATTTTCTGGATCGGTTGAAGGATGCTGAATTGGTTATTGTTGCATTCTAGATTCGATTGCTTCTTTGTAATTTCTGTTGTAGCCTGCTTGAAGAAGACCTGATTGCTCTTTAGTGTCCTGTTGTAGCATGTTTAAAGAGGATCCGGTTGTTTCCTTGTGGTTCTGTTATAGGAAGCTTAAGGAAGATTAGATTGGGTTCTTCAGGATTTGGATTTCGGGTTTTTTCTTCCTTCTGTATAGCATGTTGGGTTTTTCGGGCCGCGAAAACCGCTTTTTCGCGTCACGGAAACCCCGAAACCCCCTAGCCATTGGATCCGTGCGAAGAAAACTTTCGAAAATACGAGTACGAGTTTCAAACTATGATCTACAGTAGATCTACAAAGGAAAAACATTTTATACCTTCGATGTGTGCCCTTTGCGAATCCCGCTCGTCCAAGGTACGCCAGATCTCGTGATTGTCAACGTAGACAATCCTCTAGAAGTATCCACACGAACAAGATGTGTTCTCTAACACACAATGATGGAGAAGAGAGAACCACAAGTGTGCTAGCACTCTCTAGGGCTCTCGGGTAGGATTGGAAGTGTTGGTTGCTACTCGGAAAACCTATAGGTTCCACTGTACAAAAATTTTGTACAAAGGTCTGAACCTTTTCCTAGCTACCATGTGTTCTTTTAAATTAAATTTTGGATCGCCTGCGGAACTTTACACGTTTGATCCAAAACTTAATCTATTTGTTCTTTTAGGTTTTGACTTGGATCTCCTGCGGAACTTAACACGTTTGACCCAAGTCTCCTTAAGTTATTAATTCCATTAAATATTAATTTCCATAAAAGGTTCCCAGTACTGACGTGGCGAGGCACATGGCCTTCTTGGATATGGGAGCAACCACCACCGACTAGACAAAACCTTTAATAGAAAGCTAATATTTAATTTCCTAAAATAACTTTAGGTTAACCAAAGAGAACAATCAAATCACAAGGAAAAGAAAGAAACAAAAGAACACAACTTCGAAAAACCATATTCGAAACACTAGAACGTAAGCCTCTTGTATTTGGTATTATTTCCAAAAATAACTAGCATGATGCGGAAATAGAAATTACTAGTTATACCTTGTAGAAAAACCTCTTGATCTTCTATCGTATTCCTCTTCTTATCCCGGACGTCGTGTGGGCGACGATCTTCCGAGATGAGAACCACCACGCACCTTCTTCTTCTCCAAGCAAGGTTCGGCCACAAGAAGAACCACCTCCAAGGAAGAAGAACTTGATCACCACCAATGCTCCAAAGGATCTTCAAGATGAGGCTTCCTCCTCTTCTTCTTCTCCTTCCTAGGTCCGGCCACCAACAAGAGCTCCAAGAGATGTATGGTTCGGCCACCAAAAGAGAAGAAAGAAGAAAGCCTAGGGCCGGCCACAAGAAGAAGAAAAGAGGGAGAGAAAAATAAAAATATTGTCTCTCTTCAAGGCACCTTAACCCCTCTTTTATAATCCTTGGCCTTGACAATTAAGGAAACTTATTAAAAATAATATCAATAGCTTTCCTTAATATGAATTAATGAGGAATTAATAAAATAAAAACTCCCCATTAAATTCATATGGCCGGCCACAATTTAAAGAGAAGAAAAATTTCCAATCAACAAAAATTTCCTTATTTGTTCTTGTAAATTTAATTTCTCTTCAAAATCCCTTCATGGTTGATAAAAAGGAAATTTCTATAATTTTAATTTTATCAACATGTGGATAATATTTAAAGAGAAAATAAAACATCTCTACAATCTACAAATAAGGAAAGAGATCTAATCTTTTTCTTTAATCTTTTGTAGATCTATTACAAGAGAGATATTTTAATTTTAATTCTCTTTAAATTATATCTTCCACATAATAATAAAAATTAAAATTAAATTTCTTTTTAATTTATTTTGGCCGGCCCTACTAGCTTGGGTTCAAGCTAGGGCCGGCCACCCAATTTTATACCTAGGCCGGCCCTAGCTTGTTCCCAAGCTAGCTTGGCCGGCCCCTATTGGGTAGGTTTAGAAGGTGGGTATAGGTGGGTATAGAACTCTATAAATAAGAGGCTACGATAGGGACCGAGAGGAGGAATTGGTTTTGGTCTCCCGATAAAATTAAGCATCCCGTGTTCGCCCGAACACAACTTGATTTTATCAATGATAATTCATTCCACTAGAGAACTATTATTGAACTACCGCACCAATCCCAAATTACATTTTTGGGCTCCTTCTTATTATGAGTGTGTTAGTCTCCCTGTGTTTAAGATATCGAATGTCCACTAATTAAGTGAGTTACTGACAACTCATTTAATTAATATCTAAGTCCAAGAGTAGTACCACTCAACCTTATCGTCATGTCGGACTAAGTCCACCTGCAGGGTTTAACATGACAATCCTTATGAGCTCCTCTTGGGGACATTATCAACCTAGTATCTCTAGGACACAGTTTCCTTCTATAATCAACAACACACACTATAAGTGATACCATTTCCCAACTTATCGGGTTTATTGATTCATCGAACTAAATCTCACCCATTGATAAATTAAAGAAATAAATATCAAATATATGTGCTTGTTATTATATCAGGATTAAGAGCACACACTTCCATAATAACCGAGGTCTTTGTTTCTTTATAAAATCAGTATAAAAGAAACGACCTCAAATGGTCCTACTCAATACACTCTAAGTGTACTAGTGTAATTATACAGTCAAGATAAACTGATACCTAATTACACTACGACCTTCTAATGGTTTGTTCCTTTCCATTTTGGTCGTGAGCTACTGTTTATAATTTATAAGGTACTGATAACATGATCCTCTGTGTGTGACACCACACACTATGTTATCTACAATATAAATTAATTGAACAACTACATTTATCACAAATGTAGACATTTGACCAATTATATCTTTGGCATCTAAAGCTAGGTTATATTAACTTAAGTAGGATTCATTGGTAGCTGATGAACTTTTGTGTTCATTAGTAGTGGAAATCTTTCCAACCTACAAGTCTTACTTGAAAGGAAAAATAACCAAGAAGCTTTTAAGTCTAAGGGGAATGGAGTCAAAGATATATTGGAATTGGTTCATTCTGATTTGTGTGATCCTATGACAATCCAGACAAGAGGTAGTATCGAATATTTCGTCTATTTTATAGACAACTATTCAAGATACAAATACATTTACTTAATGTACCGCAAGACTAAGTGCTTTGATTAGTTCAAAGAGTACAAGGCTGATGCGGAGAAATGTTAAAGTAAAAGTCACTATGGAAAATCGTAGTGGCAAGTACCTCTTGAGAGATTTTAGGAGTCACTTATCAGAAGTTGGATTTCAATCCCAACTAACTGCATCTGGAACACCCCAACAGAATGGTGTAGTAGAAAGAAGGTATAGGACTCTTATGGAATAATTAGATAGATGATGAGTTATTCAGAAAATTACCAAATTTGTTTTAAGGATATGCTCTGGAAACGGAAGTGAACTTTCCAAAGTCAGAACTCTCTACTCATATAGAATTGCTGAATAGGTGAAAACCTATTTTGAAGCATATTCAGATTCGGGTAATCTAGCACATATGAGAGACAATGATAAGTTGGATAGGAGTTCACTTGTTTGTAAGTTATCCTAGATAAACAAAAGTAGGTTTATAGTCTTAAAATCAGAAAGTCATTGTTAGCATCAATGACTGATTTTTAGAAAAGGACTATATAATGAACCACGTGCTCATAAGTAAATTTGTTCTTAAGGAAATAATAAAGGACATGTCTAACCTAGTACCAACTGTACAAGATGAGATACCACAAGAAAACTGCAACACGTATCACAAATGATACACAATTACAGAAAGTGCCTTGTCGTAGTGGGAGGGTTGTTAGGCAACCTAAATAGGTCATGTTTTGAGAGAGTTTTTGGACTCGATCCCTGAAGGACATAAACCTGATCTCCGGACATATGACGAAGCACTCCAAGATAAATATGCAGCATCTTGGCAAAGAGTAATGAATAATAGAATTAGAATATATGTATTCTAATAAAATCTGGAAGCTTGTAAAACCACCAAGCGGTGTAAAAGCCTTTGGGTGTAAAAGGTCTAGAGGGATAGACAGGAAGGTAGAAACCTTCAAAGCAAGGCTAGATGAAAAAGGAAACTTTTTCACTGGTAGCCATGCTTAAGTCTATTCGGATTCTTTTATCTATTTGGCAAGTGGATGTCAAGACAACATTCCTTAATGGAAGTCTTGAAGAAAACATCTATATAAAGCAACCAGAAGGGTTCATTGCAAAGGGCTAAGAGCATCTTGTGTGCAAGCTCAATCAGTCTATGGACTGATACAAAGCTTCAAGGTCTTGGAATATCCGGTTTATCAAAGTAATCCAGACCTTTGGATTTATTGAGTAAACGGATAAGTCTTGTGTATACAAAAGATGTGATGGAAACGCCATATAAATAATGTCTACACAAAGAGATCTTTGAGACTCTTATGGTCGGTGAGAATCTCAAATGTAACGCCATATAAATAATGTCGCCAAATCTTCATGGCAAAAATAATGGCGACTTGCCCAGATCATGTACAGGGTAGATCTTCTCATGCTCCTTCAACTGACGAGAAGCATAGGAGACTACCATATCGTGCTGCATCAGAACAACGCTCAAACCCTGAATAGATGCGTCAGTGCAGAGGACATATCCGTCCTCTCTAGAAGGTAAAACCAAAATCGGAGCCGACACTAGTCTCCGCTTCACTCCGACTGGTCTTGCCATCCTCGGTCTAAGTGAACTTCACACCTTTCCGGTCAGGCGTGTAAGTATCATAGCAATCCGTGAGAAACCCTCAACGTATCTCCGGAAATATCGAGCCAAACAAAGGAAATTGCGAGCCTCTTCTATAGACTCCGTCTACTCCCAACGGTAACAACCTCGTTCTCCTGTGGAACCATGGTATATTCCTACTGGTGACAGTGTGTCTCCAACATCTCACAGAAGACAACCAAAATACGCACTACTAATCTTCACATCTAGACGTTTCCACCGAAACATCTCTAGAACTATGCAAAGCTGATGTGCGTGACTCACCGTAAATCCGAAATAGATCACAACATCATCAACAAAGACAAATGGAAACCGATCCAAACATCCTGGGAATACCAAAATCATCAAGTCTCCGAAAACATCTAAGGCTTCCCAAACCCTAATGGTAAAATCATGACCCATAGTGTATGTATCACGGACATGTCTAACCATAAGATCTCTGACAATAAGTCTGAAATATAATCACCAACAATACAAATCACCAAGAATAGATCCACCCGTGTGAGAGCAACGCTCCATCACAGAAAATACCACATATGTGGGAGCAACGCTCTACCACAAGAAATCCTCAATATGTAGAAATAACACTCCACTACAAATAATCCATAACATGTATCTGCAATAGATATGGGAGCAATGCTCCGCTATAAGCAATCCGAAATATGTATATGTGGAAGCTCCGCTCCACCACAAATGATCCCTAAGTGTCCAAGACACCTAACTATCCAACTAGAGGCTGCACGAGACCACTCAACCACATATCACTGTGGGCAGCCAAAGGTATAAACAACCTAGTCAACAAATCAAATCCATAGTCAACTCTATCATCATCCTAGTGGGTTGGTCACCCACTAATAAGAGAATTAGTTGACAGGGTTATACAACCAATAACATAATGTAGACACTCAGCATTCTACATTCAACATAGGTAGAATCATCATGATGCTACCAACAAGACACCTGGCATACGTGCACACACAACATAGGTATGATCGACATAATCATCCAATTAGTACATACCAAACACACTCATAGCACAGGTATAAATCAGTGTGATACTGCCAACAATACCTACCGAACCCGTGTGCATATATCAACATAGGTATAATCGACAATACACCTCAAACAACCTCACCTGGCATATATACACCTATGCCAAGAATATAATCAACATAATACTTCCAACAAAGCCTAATAAACACAAGTGCATCCACATATCAAATATAATAAACAAGATACCTCAAATATTACACCGAACGCATCTGCACATATCACAACTCAGATTAAATCGATAAAATACATCCAATGAAACACTCAAACATATGTGCACATTCCACAACATAGTTTTTAATTGACAAATACCTCCAATAAACAATCAGACATGTATGCCTATCCACTCGGGTATAATCTACTAAAAACCCACAATAATCCTATGTATAATTGTGTACGACCCAAAAGACAAAGTCAGAATTCAAGAACATCAAGATACTCTCATTTTTTTTTTATCATCTTGTTAACTAATCACCACTAACCAGATTTATTAAAATCTCATAAGCACACTCAACCGTAAACTCTCTAGCACTCAATTTATAATCTGATCACCAACTATAATCATCAAACCTGTGAATATCATACATGACACTTACTATGTCACCATCAAGGATAACTCAAATAATAGATCATCAAAATAGTTATCCACTAATAGATCATCAAAACAAATATCTAGTAATAGATCATCAGACAACCACGTAACCTTTACTCTCACAATTATTAGAAATCAACACATCACAATATCTGATCTCACAATATTCCTTAACCTCAAATCTTTCTCAACAATGATCAAACATGATAACTCCCCAAATGAACAATTTTCATCGTATCGGATACCCTAATATCCAAAAGATATGAGTATAAAAACTCTACTGGCTAATTCAACAGGATTATGTAGGTACCATCCATTAGCCAGCTAACAATAGCAGAGGCTGATATGTGTCTCCATCTCCTACTAGTAGTAACAGAAGCTAAAACTACTGATGGTATGATATGAAAAATCACCAGAGACTATAATCCTTGATCTCTATTAAGGTCAACCATGCTCAATGGCTAACCCATCACATGTAATATGTGTTACAACAACCAGATAGGTACTAAATAAAGAATGCTAATACATGTCATAAACTATAAAATAAACATCATACCTATATGCCGTCTGGAGATGTTCCATCGTGTCCGGTCCCCAATTTGACCTCAACATTCCGAACGAGAAAATCACCGGAAATCCATATAAATCCGAAACAGAAGTCCGAAGCATAAACATAATGGAAATTCATAGCTCCGAAATAAATACCCAAGTATACTAGTAAACTCGGGCTAACTCCAAAAATACAGAACACCATAAGCAGGTACCATAACCCGCTCTGATACCAATAAATTGGTATCAGATAAATCTCAAAATCCAACACACGGAAACCAACCAAGTATCGCCAAACTTTGGCGCTCTGATACCACTAAATTGGTATCAGGTTATCCCAAATATCCAAGATACAAAGACAACGATCGTAAAACTTAAGCTCTGATACCAAATAAATTGTCACGCCCCAGAGGAGTCCCTATCCGAAGAAATTTCGGCAGCATCTCCCCTGTACGGCGGACAATCTGAAACTTCTACATAACACATATACCTCAGCCACAGGCGGCTGGAATTATAACAATAAATAAAAACAATCACCACGCAGTTTATATAGATATTCAGCCTCTGGCTGTCACAACCACGCAGTTAATAATAGTAATCACAAACAATAGTACTCTGACTCGAAATCCACCCTACTCAACTACACCCATAAAGCTCAAATCTGACGAACTCACCTCTTCTGCCGTCCAGGCAGGCATGTAGTAGAATAAAATCCAAATCATACCAAAAGTCCATCAAACGGAAGGATTCCATAAAATATCCATATGTAAAATCCAAAACAAGACTAAAACAAAGTCTGATAGAGAAAAGCTAAAATAAAATAACAACTAAAAACTAGCAGAGGACTAGCACTACGTGCTGTGGGAACCAGCGATTGGAACTGCTCCTGACAGCCTCAACCTGAAAATATATCAACAATGGAAGCGGGGTGATTCCAACACTCAACAGGTACAACTGATATGCATAATAAAACAAATAACAGACAACACTAATCATGCGTACAGTCTCCTGAATATGAGAAGGATAAATGCAACTGAAACGAAATCAGGAGATAACTGTACTAACCGTAATCAAAGCACAAAGGTAACAGGGTCGTCAGACCGGGGAAGTCATAATCCTGTATGCTTGTCAATCATATGCATCCATATAAATGCAGCAAGTAAATGCAGCAATCACAAACAATAAATGCAATAAATGCATATGGTGACCGTACACTCTGACATCACTGCTCCTGATGAGCGACCGAGTGGACGGAATGCTGTCGGAGTACTCCTGTCCTCTGACCCCAAATCATAAATGGGGGAGCTCAATGCTCTCATCTCCCGATGCACGATGACAGGGAGGATATCTCTGCCGGCTACCACGCTGAGTCAACTGACCAACGGAGCCAAACAGAGTCCACCATCTGCCGGCTACCACGCTGCTACACTAAATGCCAACGGAGCCAAACAGAGCGGAACTGACTGCCGGCTACCACGCTGAGTCACCTGACCAACGGAGCCAAACAGCAGAACCGTCACACACCTGCCTGATATACCACTAATCTATGGGTGGTGGTGTGTGCAGTACATGTAACTGGCGATGGGCTCAACCATAGTGGAGTCGACAATCGCACAGCATGCAATCATGATGCATGACACTAAGCATGGCTATCTCATGAATAACATAGTAATGATCATATAAATAATACAAAGTGTGTACCACTGGAAGATGTATCAGATAGAAGGTACACAAATCAGATAGGGCATCAAATAAACCCTAGATCCAGAAGATAACATAGCATGTGGTTGGGTCACTACCTAAAGCATATATGATCAGGTAAATAATATGCAATGCAGAATAAATAAACAAGCAACCACGTAACTATCATATAGTGACCAACCGAACAAAATGATTACACAATCACTGCTATATGTTAAACATATTATTATGCATATCAAAGACATAAGTCAAAGTACCCGCCTCCAATAGGAAAAATAAGATCGGTTCGGTCCAACTCGGATGTCGAGATGCTCGTCTCGAATCAAAGTCCTGTATCACCAATACACATATATTTTTATTTAGCTACAATTCTTCTAAATAGCTAATTAAAATCTCTAATCATAAATTAGGGCAACACCCTAATCATATTACCATCATCCTTTCTATCAGAATTAATCTCCTCATGATGATCTAACTATAATACATATTCGAATTCCTAATCACATTAAGAAATCCCAAATTATTACACCTTACCTCAAAACCACAGTCGTGATCACTGATCCACTGCCAAGACTGTTGCTGCCAGCACAGATTGATTGTTGCTGGAACCCAAGAACAACCCACCGAACAACACTTCCTGGAACCCTTCACTGAACGAAATAGGAGATCAAAAATTCAACCAGATAATCTAACACCAACAAATTTCTAGCAATAATTACACACATTACCTCTTCCCTCTAACTGCTTGTGATGACCTAGGATCCAACAAAGTTGCTGCCGGCATCAAAACAAACAAACCAAATCAACAATTCATCAAGATCCTTGAACCTTTAGAATTTCCAACCAAACTAAACCTCACCGTGGATTTGATCAAGGGCATAGGGCACTAGGCAGCGGCGTCGGCACTGTACAGAGGTTCGGCGGGTCGTGAGCACAGGAATGAGAGGAAGTCGGGAGTCAGCCTGACCTAGAGCGGAGGAAGTCGCGGCAGTGTAGGCTGTGGCTAGGGCACAAACACCAGAAGGGAACTCGGACTGCCGACGGTGGAAGGAATTCGGCCAGGCAAAGTGGCAACGGCTGTGGCCTAAATCTAGGGCAGAGGGCGTCAGGAAGATAGTCTGCTAGGGCACTCGAGTTGGAGGAAGAGGAGGTTTCAGTGTCGGCAGAGGAGAAGAAGGTTGGCACTTCTCGGCGTCGGAACGACGGTGGCGCGCGTGAGGAGATCAGAGAGAACGTCGGCGGCGTCGGCACTTAGGGCTTGGCGTCGGAACAGCGGTGGAGGAGAGGAGGAAAATCACAGCGGCCGGCGGTTAGGGCTCCGGCACGCGGCATGCAGGGAAACGGCACAGTAACGGGGAAAAGAAAAAAAAAATAAGAGAAAGGATTTAGGAAAAGGAAATAAATAAATAAAACTTTTCCTCGTTTAATTGGGTAGCCTAAATAGGTTTTCTCGGGCCTCGTTTTTTTATCCTCGTTAACTCGTCCGTACGAGCTCCGAAAAATTCTCGAAAAATTTCCAGAAATTCCGAAAAATTCTCTTATCATTATTTCTCTATTTTTTCCGGTATTTTACACATTGGATCCGTTCGAAGAAAACTTTCAAAAATATGAGTACGAGTTTCAAACTATGATCTACAGTAGATCTACAAAGGAAAAACATTTTATACCTTCGATGCGTGCCCTTTGTGAATCCCGCTCGTCCAAGGTACGCCGGATCTCGTGATTGTCAACGTAGACAATCCTCTAGAAGTATCCACACGAACAAGATGTGTTCTCTAACACACAATGATGGAGAAGAGAGAACCACAAGTGTGCTAGCACTCTCTAGGGCTCTCGGGTAGGATTGGAAGAAGAAGAAAGGAAAAGAAGAGAACACACTCCTTTAAAATCTCTATTTGACTTTCACTAACCTTTCTTCTTGGATTAGATTCACTCTCCTTTCTTCTCCCTTGCTTGAAACCCACAACCAAGAGAAGAGAAGGAGCAAGAAGAGAGCTTAGGAGGAGGAAGATCACTTGAATGAGAGTTACCCTTGCAAAATGAAACTCTTTTCATCTAATTAAGTGGTTTGTAACTTCCATGGGATACCAAGAGTCACAACTCTTGGTAACTCTCATGAGGTGGCACTTCACTTAAGTAACCATGATGATGTGGAGAATCATCATTGGTCCACTTAATACCAACTCACCAATGAGCTGGCATAAAGTCAAGTCAAACTTGACTCTTCATCTTCCTCTCAAGTCAAGTCAAACTTGACTTAATCTCTCTCATAGTTGATCTAATCCAACCATTTAATTCAAGCCAATTTAATATAATGAATCTAATTCATTTAATTAAATTGATTCAATGAGTCATACTCTAAATTAGACTCATTGAACACATGAATCAACTTGAGTCCAACTCAATTAGCCCAATTAGGATTACTCTTAATCCAATTTGATTCATCAAATGAATCTAATCCTCTTGGTTCATCATATGAACCTAATCTCCATCCACTTGTTCTTTGTGTGTGACCCAATAGGTTCTTGTAACGTTGGCAATGCCCCTAAACTCATTTAGAAGCATAAGTAATGAGCGGTATCTAGCAATACATCATTACTACCCAAGTTACAAGAATGTTGAGATCCAACATCACCTTGTGACTACTAATTGTGACTCCTCACAATATATGACAAGTGTCCTTCTATCCTAGACATCTAGATTGATCAATATGAGGCATAGACCGTGTCATCCTCTACTCAATCTAAATCTTGAACTCCAAGTAGACTCACTATAACGCCCGAAAATTCTCAAAACTATATTAGAAATATTCTATAATTATTCTGGAATTTTTAGATGTTTTTCCGGAATTTTTAGAGTAGCAGAAGTAGCAAAAATAAATAGAAAATGAAAACGGCCTAAGCGGGGATTGAACCCGAGACCTATGGCTTAGGGATAATGCTAGTAACCAGTTGAACCCAGCAGGGCCGTGCTGAAAGGAAAGGGGAACATTTATATTTAAGTTTAAGTTGGGTCGAAATACCCACTTAATATAAATAGGAAATTAGAAGAGGAGTTATTAGATTTTTATTCGTGACTTTCTTCCCCTCACCCTAACTCACGCCGACTCCCCTTCCCTCTCCTTCTCTCAGCGCCAACCACAAGAAGAAACCTAGGGTTCCCTTCCTAGGGCTTCAAGGACACTTTCCGGCGACGACTTCGACACGAGGACGTTCCCCTTCGCGGGAGGAACGCTTAGACGCGAGAAGATCGTCGAAAGGATCGTCTCCTCCGGAAACCTAGCGATTAAAATCGTAAGAAATTACGAATAAGAGGTAAGAAACCCCTCACCTGCAGTATAAGTAGCTTTCGTGTGGTTTTCTATGCATTAGTTTAGTTATATGCAGATTTTTCGACACATAGGGTGTATTTAACCCTCCTCGCAGGTTTAGGGATTTAGTGAGTACCTTTAGATGGGCCGGACACGTCTTTCCCCCTTCAGTTGGAGGTCTTAGATGTTGTCGGGTGCCTAGAGGTAGTCTCCCTAAAAGAGGGGAGAGTTTAAGCACACTAGATGTTCGATTAAATGATTAGCTCAGTAAAATGCAACTTAGGCATTTTTAATAGCTTAGTAAATGCAATAGAAGCATTTAAAATAGCTTAGTTAGCCTTACTACAGCTTTCATGGGACTACGGTCCAATGGGTGGGCTCCCACAGTCGCCTCTAGGTTCAGACAACCTAGCACTAGGTTCAGATAACCTAGTAATAGCAAGATAAGTAAATTCAGCTATATCAGTATTTTATTTTCAGTGGCACTATACAGGATCAGATATCCATTGGGTTGGACTCCCACAGTCGTCCCTAGGTTCAGACAACCTAGTAACCCTACTAAATTAGGGACTTGCAAACCCGGGTCTAGTTAGGGATGCGCACACAGCACGTACAGTTGTCGGGCCCAAACAGCAGCATGATTACTATTTTCACTTATTATGATAATAGCTTTTAAATTCGCAACCTAGTTATGTGAATATAGTTTTAGCTCAGTTTTAGCTTCAGTTTCAGTTTAGTTCTCCTAGTTGATACCAGGAGATAGCTCCATGTTTAGATTTTATTATGCATGCCATGTTTCAGTGTTTATGCCATGTAATTTCAGTATGCCATGCTTTAACAAATTCAGTGCATGTTTTAAAATAGCATTCTTTAAAAACATGTTTGCATCATTGCATGTTTTAGTGAGGTAGCTGGTTTCTTACTAAGCTTTAAGCTTATAGATACTTTTTCCTTATACTGCAGATAAAGGTAAAGGGAAAATGGATTAGCAGAGGAAGCTGAAGGTCAATGCAAAGATGGTGTGTGTGGCAGGAACCTGGAATGAAGATCCTTAGGGAGTTTAGCAAATTAAGAACTTAGTTTCTTTTCTCAAGTACTTTTATGCACTTTTAGACCTTAGAATGTTTAAACCATGGAAGATTTGTTTTAGTTGTTAGTAATTATGTTGGAATGCTAGTTAATAGATGCTAGAACTTATTTCCATTGATTTTAGAACTCTTATATGAGATTTTGGCACGAACTAGTGCTGAAATCAGGGTTCTGATTCGAAATCAGAACCCAGATCGGTCTACAGACCGATCAGAGTGGGGGTTGTGCCGCTGGATCGGTCAGCTGACCGATCCAGATGCGAACAGAGAGTTGGCATATGTTATGGATCGGTCAGCCGACCGATCCAGATGCGAACAGTGAGTATCGAAGCTTACTGATCGGTCAGCCGACCGATCAGTGAGCCACTGGATCGGTCTGCCGACCGATCAGTGTACTCCTGGATCGGTCGGTAGACCGATCCAGACGCATACAGAAGCAATTGAGTTCAGATTGAAATACTCCGTGCCATGGATCGGTCAGCCGACCGATCCAGAGTCTTCTTCCGTGCCAGTATTAAGCTGGATCGATCACTGGATCGATCCGACAGCCCAATCGATTCATGGATCGATTGAAATGCCTGATTACAGCTAGCAGGACATCCGAGAGGCATAGATTATCTTCCCTAGCATGTGTACAACTCCTAGGTACACCTAGAATACGAAGTTCAGATTTTACAGTAATCAGTTTAGTAAAATTTTAATCAATCCAGATTTCCGCAATAGTAATTTAGCACAGCATAATGTAGCGATCGGCCTTACAACCTAGTAGTAGAAGGCGGGTCGTTATAGAGTGGTATCAGAGCAGTGTTCCATACTTCCTACACACACATCAGCATTGAACCTGCAGCTTCCAAGTAAGAATACCTCTACTTTATTTATGTATCTTGCTTTCTTGTTATAGCTCATGTTTATAGATATCTGATGCATGTTAGTATGTGATAATATATAACATGATAGCAATAGTTATACAATTATAATTGTATTAGTTATGCATGTCCTATCCTCCATGTCTTTAGAAATGGCACGAGGATGCCCAGCTAGAAGGACACCAGCTACTGAGCCTCAGCATGAGGCAGGCAGTTCAGTGCCTCCCCCAGACCTTACAGCGTTAGTGGCTCAGTTACAGCAGCAGCTAGCTGAACAGCAACAGGAGATAGCCACCCTCAGGGCTAATCAGCAGAATACCCCCACAGTCACCCCGGAACCAAATCTGACGACTCCAGTGGTCTTAGAGGTTCCACCAGTCCAGCCTACAGCACCAGTAGCCCCAGCAACAGAGGCAAGAAGAGAAGCCTATCTGATCCAGTGGCAGAGAGTCAAGCTAGAGAACTTCTCAGGCACTAGTGAACCATGGGATGCACAAGCCTGGTTCAAAACACTGGAGAGTACGATGGAGCTTCTGGACTGGCCAGAACACGAGAAGGTGAAGTGTGCCTCCTTCTGCCTGACAGGGGATGCACGCATGTGGTGGGAGAGAATCAGAGCGAAGCGCCCAGTGAACCAAATGTTGTGGGCTGACTTCGAGAAGGAGTTCTTTGAGGAATTCTTTTACATGCGGGTCACGAACCGCCATTACGACGAGTTCACAGAGTTTCGTTAGGGCAACCTTTCAGTGGAGGAAGCCATGAAGAAATTCAACAGGTTGGCTCGTCTATGCCCAGAACTAGTCAGCACAGAAAGAGAACGAGTCCGGTTGATGCTCAAGATGCTGAGGCCGGAAATAGCAATGAACGTGGCTGGCGGCATCCACAGGCCGCAAACCACCGAAGAACTAGTCAGCAGCGCCTTGACCACTGAGCACTACCAGAATAGTATCAAGCAGCAGAAGCAAATCCTCTCAGAACCTAAGGGTCAAGGAGGCTCAGGTACCCAGAAGCAGCAGGGCCACAGCTCTCATGGCTCTAACTGGAAAGGGAACTCCAGCAACAAGCGCAAACCAGGGAGTTACCCAAAAGGAGGACCAGCCAGCAAGCAGCCCAGTTATCCAAAGTGTGCTACTTGTGGGAAATTCCATCCTGGAGTTTGTCGTAAGGGCACACGAGGATGCTTTGAATGTGGACAGGAAGGGCACATGGCCAAGCAGTGTCCAAACAAGACCAGTCTTCCTCAGCCACAGCCGATTCAGTATGGAGGCCAGCCAGCTCAGTTACATCGGATGTAGGCCGCTTTAGATGGTCCACATATCAGCCAGGGTAGATTAGAAGCCCCTCCAGCTACGACAAATGCACGGATCTACTCACTGACCAGAGAGGACGTAGCAAATGCCTCGACAGTTGTTACAGGTCAGATTAGTATTTTACAGCAAAGTACAGCTGTCTTATTCGATACTGAGGCAACCCATTCATATATATCCAGGGCATTTACCGAGAAGTTAGCAGTACCTCCAGAGGTACTCAGCAGTCAGTTTCTGACGACACTGCCTTCAGGAGAAATTATGGCATCCACGCACTGGCTCAAAGTAGTGCCAGTCATTATAGCAGACAGAGAACTCTTTTGTGATCTGATAGTGCTAAATATGACTGACTACGATGTCATCCTTGGAATGGACTACCTGATCAGATACGGCGCTTATATAGAGTGTCGTAAACAGAAAGTCGTATTCCAACCTGAAGCAGAAGCACAGTTCGAGTTCGTCGGAGAACCGAACAGAAAGGCCAAGAAGTTTCTCTCAGCTATGAAGGCACAGAGGTTGATGGATTCAGGATGTACGGGGTTCTTAGCACACGTAGTCAGTACCAGTTAGGACAAGAACCAACAGCTAGCAGAGGTCTGAGTCGTATGTGACTACCCAGCAGTCTTCCCTAAAGAGTTACCAGGATTAGCACCAGACAGGGAGATTGAATTTGAGATAGAGCTCATCCCCGGTACAAATCCTATCTCCAAAGCACCTTACCGCATGGCTCCAGCAGAACTAAAAGAACTTCATGAGCAACTACAGGAGCTGCTTGACAAAGGCTTCATACATCCTAGTCACTCACCATGGGGAGCACCTGTATTGTTCGTGAAGAAGAAGGACGGGAGCATGCGCCTGTGCATAGATTACAGAGCACTGAACCAGGTTACGATCAAGAATAGGTATTCCCTTCCTAGAATAGATGACCTGTTTGATCAGCTAAAGGGAGCAGCAGTGTTCTCTAAGATAGACCTCAGATCAGGTTATCATCAGGTGAAAGTTAAAGAAAGGGATATACCCAAGACAGCATTCAGGACTAGATACGGACACTACGAGTTCGTAGTCATGCCCTTCGGCGTGACAAATGCTCCAGCTACTGTCATGGACCTCATGAACAGGATATTCAGGGAATATTTAGATAAGTTCGTTATCATGTTCATCGATGACATTCTTATCTATTCCAGAACTCAGGAAGAACACGCAGAGCACCTGAAGACAGTATTGCAGACCCTTCAGCAGAATCAGCTGTACGCCAAGTTCACCAAGTGTGAATTTTGGCTAGATCAGGTGTCCTTCCTGGGTCACATCATCTCAAAGGATGGTATCATGGTAGACCCCAGTAAGATAGAAGCTGTGAGCAATTGGAAAAGACCCAAGAACGCCAGTGAGATCAGAAGCTTTTTGGGATTAGCAGGTTACTACAGGAAATTCGTAGAGTACTTCTCCAGGATAGCCTCCCCACTGATAGCTCTTACCAGAAAGAACAGAAAATTTCAGTGGACAGAGGATTGCGAGAACAGTTTCAGCGAGCTGAAAAGGAGATTGACCAGTGCACCTATTCTGACCCTACCAGTGAACGCAGATAGCTTTGACATATATAGTGATGCCTCGAAGTTGGGACTAGGAGCAGTGCTGATGCAAGATGGCAAGGTGATCGCCTATGCCTCCAGACAACTTAAGGATTATGAGAAGAACTATCCTGCTCATGACCTTGAGCTTGCAGCAGTGGTGTTCGCTCTCAAGATTTGGAAACATTACTTGTATGGAGCTCAGTGCAGAGTGTATACAGATCATCAGAGCCTGAAGTACTTCTTTACTCAGAAGGATCTGAATATGCGACAGCGCCGATGGCTAGAACTGGTCAAAGACTACGACATAGATATCCTCTACCACCCAGGAAAAGTGAATAGGGTAGCAGACGCCCTCAGCAGGAAGTCCAGCGCTACCCTATTATCTCTAGCAGCCATGTCACCGCCCTTACAGAAAGAGATCACAGATTTCGATCTCGAGCTCATAGTCGGACAGCTCTCTACTATGACCTTAGAGTCGACCTTGCTTGGTGACATCCAGACAGCTCAGGAACAGGATCCTGAAATTCAGAAAATCAAGCAAGGGTTAGCAGGAACAGAAAGCGGAGAGTTCAGAGTGTCAGCTAGCAGGGTGTTGTATTTTGGCGACAGATTATGTGTTCCAGATCAGGAGGAACTACAGAGGAAAATCCTAGACGAGGCTCACAAGACTCCCTATGCGATGCATCCTGGCTCCACCAAAATGTACCAGGACTTGAAGAAACGTTTTTGGTGGCCTGGGATGAAGAGAGACATCGCTCGATATGTCAGCACCTGCCTAACCTGTCAGAGGGTTAAGGCAGAACACCAGAGACCAGGAGGAGTCTTGCAGCCCATCCAGATTCCAGAATGGAAGTGGGAAGACATTTCTATGGATTTTATAGTGGGATTACCCAGAACCACGAATGGTTTTGATACCATCTGGGTAATAGTCGACAGATTGACTAAATCAGCCCACTTCTTAGCTATCAGAATATCCTATTCCATGGAGCAACTAGCTCAGTTGTATCTCAAGGAGATCGTCAGGCTGCATGGAGTCCCACGAACCATTATTTCAGACAGAGACAGTAGGTTCACATCACACTTCTGGGAGTGTGTATAGACAGCCTTGGGCACGAAGTTAAAATTTAGCACAGCTTTCCATCCTCAGACAGATGATCAGACGGAGCGAGTAAATCAGGTACTCGAAGATATGCTCCGAGCATGTGCCCTAGACTTCAAGGGAAGTTGGTGCAAATATTTGAGCCTAGCAGAATTTGCATACAACAACATCTATCAGGCCACTATCGGTATGGCACCTTACGAGGCTCTCTATGGGCGGAGGTGTAGATCTCTAATCTGCTGGTATAAGAGTGGTGAACAGAAAGAGCTAGAACTTCAGACAGATCTAGTGGCAGATACCACAGCAGATATACAGCAGATCCGCCAGAGGATAGAGACAGCTCAGAGCCGCCATAAAAGCTATGCTGATACACAGCGCAGACCCTTAGAGTTTTCAGTTGGGGATTCAGTGTTCCTCCGAGTAGCTCCCATGAAGGGAGTAATGCGGTTTGGGAAAAAGGGCAAGCTAAGTCCCAGATATGTGGGACCATACCTTATCAACAGAAGAGTGGGCAAGGTAGCATATGAGCTAGAGCTACCCCAGGAAATGTCAGCTGTCCACAATGTATTTCATGTCTCTATGCGGAAGAAGAATACCCCAGATGCCACCCAGGTGATTGAGCCCCAGTCGGTACAGATCCGCGAAGACCTCAGCTATGACAGTCGACCTATTCAGATAATAGACCAAGCAGTTAAGAAATTACGGAACAACGAAGTACCATTAGTCAAAGTCATTTGGCACAGTCACACAGCAGAAGAGGCAACATGGGAGACAGAAGCCAGCATGAGACAGAAGTACCCAGAATTATTCTAAGTTCGAGGACGAACTTTTTATAAGGTATGGGAGATTGTAACACCCGAAAATTCTCAAAACTATATTAGAAATATTCTATATTAGAATACACAAGAAGAAGCAACAATATGAATGTAAAAAACAAACAATCTTGCCTTCTCGTCGGCTGTTGATGAAGCAGCAACTTCACGGGCCAAATACAACAGCAACTGTTGGAGACCCCAGCCGAGGAAGCTCACGCGAAGCTTCAGCTAAGAAGAGCTCAGCAAAGCTCAGCAACAACAAGCTCTTACAGAAGCAAGAGGTAGCAGCTGAGGAAAGGAAGAAGAAGAAGTATTTTATAGCAGCCCTCGATCTCCTTTATATATCCTGAACCTGCAACTGCAGCAAAGCAGACAGCGAAGAAGACGGAGATACCCGTTGAATCTCAACGGATATATCTGGACCGATCAGGCTCCACCCTGATCGGTCCGAGACCTCCCTGATCGGTCTTGGGGACCGCTCAGGACCTATCTTGATCGGTCCCGGACCGATCGGCACTCTTCTGAAGAACTCGCCCAACTCTCTTATCGTCTCACGATCGGTGCATGGACCGATCAGAGATGTGGATCGGTCCACGGGCCGATCCCTCCTTTCTCTTTGCCTTTTGGCTTTACGATGGTGCAGACCGATCGATAACATCTGATAGCATCTGTTTGGTTATTGATCGGTCACCGGCCGATCGAGATAACCATGTATCCGATCGATCCACGATCGATCCGACTCTTAATTTTGCCCAAACCAAGTCCCACGCCTTCAAACCAATATCCGGTCAACCTTGACCTATTGGTATCTCATGCTTAGCATCTGGTCACTCCCTTGACTGCTAAGACTCCCTACCAAGTGTCCGGTCAATCCCTTTGACCCACTTAGACATTTCTCTTCGTGCCAAGTAACCGGTCACTCCCTTGACCTACTTGACCTTCACATCACCGGATGTCCGATCGGCCTTGATCCATTTGGATTTTCCTTGCCGGCTTTACTCACCAGGACTTTCCCTGCCTGGCTTCACTCACTGGGACTTTCACTTTCACCTAGCTTCACTCACTAGGGTTTTCACCGGCTTCACTCACGAGATTTCCAATCTACACCGCTTCACTCACGGGACTTTTCGCCTGGCTTCACTCACGGGACTTTCTATCGCCTTCTGGTCTAGAGAGCGAGCTCGGCCCTTTCGACCTAGTCAGGAGGCAGGCTACCGAGCCCTCTCCGGTCCGGAGGCAGGCTACCAAGCCCTCTCGACCTGGTCAGGAGGCGAGTTACCGAGCCCTCTCCGACTTCCACATCCGGTCCAGAGAACGAGCTACCGAGCCCTCTCTGACCATAGTCTTGAGAACGAGCTACCGAGCCCTCTCCGACTTCCACATGCCAAGTTCCCATACTTGGACTTCTCCGTGCCAAGTCTCCATACTTGGACTTTCTCCCGTGCCAAGCTCCCTGCTTGGACTTTTCCCGTGCCAAGCTCCCTGCTTGGACTTTTCCGTGCCAAGTCAACTCACCTCGGGTGTAACGCCCGAAAATTCTCGAAACTGCATTATAAATATTCTATGATTTATCTGTAATTTTTAGATATTTTTCCGAAATTTTTCGAGTAGCGGAAGTAGCAAAAATAATTAGAACCGTAAAATAGCTTAGGCGGGAATCGAACCCGAGACCTATGGTTTGCGGATAATGTTAGAAACCAGTGAACCCAGCAGGGCCGTGCTGAAAGAAAGGAGAACCAAATATATTTATATTAGAGTTGGGTTCACTAAACCACTTAATATAAATTAAGAACTTAAAGAGGGTTTGGTTTATTTTAGAAGTTGGTTCGGCAATTCTCTCTTCACCGAAGCCCTCACGCCACTTCCTCTTCTTTCTCCTTCTCTCGGCGCCAACCACAAGGGAACACCTAGGGTTCCCTCCCTAGGGCCCTAAGAGCACTCTCCGGCGACGACTCCGACACGAGAACGTTCCCCTCCGCGAGAGGAACGCATAGACGCGAGCGAATCGTCGAGAAGTCGTCTCCACCGGAATTTCTAGCGAAAGGAATTCTAAGAAAATTAGCGTACGAGGTAAGAAACCCCTCACCTGCAGTATAATAGCTTCCGATTGAGTTTTTATGCTTTAGTTAGGATGTATGCAGATTTTTATCGATATCTAGGGTGTATTTAATTCTCTTCGCAGATTAGGGATTTAGTTGAACACCTCCAGATGGGCCAGACACGCTTTCTCTCTTCAGATAGGAGGTTAGACGTTGTCGGGTGCCTAGAGGTGGTCTCCCTAATAGAGAGGAGAGTTAGGACACACTAAGTGTTCGATAAAATAGCTAGTTTAGTAAAAATGCACCATATGCATCTTCAACAGCTTAGTTAGATACATTAGAAGTATCTATTCAGTATTCTCAGTTTATTACAGCTTATATGGATCAGATATCCAATGGGTGGGCTCCCACAATCGCCTCTAGGTTTGGATAACCTAGCTCTAGGTTCAGATAACCTAGAAACAATAGAATAAGCAAGTATTAGCTATTTCAGTATTTTATTTTCAGTGGCACTGTACTGGATAAGATATCCATTGGGTTGGACTCCCACAGTCGTCCCTAGGTTTAGATAACCTAGTTAACCCTACTAAATTCGGGACTTGCAAACCCGGGTCTAGTTAGGGATGCGCGCATAGCAAGTACAGTTGCCGGGCCCAAACAGCATGATTATGTATTTTCACTTATTATGATATTAGTTTTCAAACTCTTAATCTAATCCAGTGATTATAGTTTAAGATCAGTTTTAGCGCAGTTCAGTATCATGCTCCAGTTTAGTTTTTCCCTGTGAATATGCATGATAACTTTATGTGCAGTTGTTGTACATGTTTTTATGTTCAGGTTTAGATATGCCATGATTGTATGCTTATATGCCATGCCATGTTAGTTTATTCAGTATATTCAACATATGTTTTAAACAGCATGATTTTAAATCATATTTGCATCGTTGCATGTTTTTGTGAGGTAGATGGTTTCTTACTAAGCTTTTTAGCTTATAGATACTATTTTCCTTATACTGCAGATACAGGTAAAAGGAAAATGGACTAGCAGAGGAAGCTGGAGGGCAATGCAAAGATGGTGTGTGTGGCAGGAACTAGAATAAAAGACCCTCTAGTGATCTAGCATTTACTTTAGCACTTTGCAATGTATTAGTTCTAGTTTTCATGTTTTATGCACTCTTGAACCTTAGCAAGTTTAACCAATTAGAACTTTTAGAAATTTATACTTCCATGCACTTTAAGTTGTTAAAATGTGTTTTAGTGAGTAAAATGCCATGAACCAGTTTAGAATTGTTACTACATGTTATTAGAATAGTTTATTATGCATTAGGTAGTTGTTGTATGAGGTATTGGCACGAAGCAGTGCTGAAATCAGAGTTTCTGATTCGAAATCAGAAACTCCTGATTGGTCCGCGGACCGATCAGAGCTGGTTCGTGTCACTGATCGGTCAGCTGACCGATCCAGGCGCGAACAGAGAGTTGGCGTCGTTTATGGATCGGTCGGCCGACCGATCCAGCGGCGAACAGTGGGTTCAGAAACTCACTGATCGGTCTGCCGACCGATCAGTGAGCCACTGGATCGGTCCACAGACCGATCAGTGTACTCCTGGATCGGTCGGGAGACCGATCCAGCAGCATACAGAAGCGATGCAGCTTCTGGATCGGTCAGCTGACCGATCCAGGGTGTTCATCCGTGCCAGTAGCAGCCTGGATCGATCCGTGGATCGATCCAACGGAAAGCAATCGATCCAGTTCAGTTTGGATCGATTGGGAAGCTCAGTTTCGACCAAGAAACTCAGTAGATCAACTTCTAGTCCATGGGGGATGTAGGATACGCTTTGTGTTCCTCAGATTACATCCTTTAGCACATGTAGAACCAAGAACAGTCATCAATTAGTAGAAAAGTTTAAATTAGATCAGTTTTCCGCACAGTCAGTACAGTACAACTAGTAGTTAGAAGGCGGGTCGTTACAGAGTGGTATCAGAGCCGTGTTCCATACTTCCTACACACACATCAGCATTGTACCTGCAGCTTCCAAGTAAGAATACCTCTACTCTCCTTATTGTTCTTGCTTTCTAGTTACAGTTCATGTTTATATGCCTACTGCTTGTTAGTATGTGATAGTTTTAAATATGATATCAGTAGTTATATAACTGTGATTACATTAGTTATGTTATGTTCTCTATGTCGTTAGAAATGACACGAGGACGCCCAGCTAGAAGGGCATTAGCTACTGAGCCCCAGCAAGAGGTAGGCAGTTCAGTGCCTCCTCCAGACCTTACAGCATTAGTGGCTCAGTTACAGCAGCAGCTAGCTGAACAGCAACAGGAACCGAATTTGACTACTCCGGTAGTCTTGGAGGTTCCACCAGCTCAGCCTACAGCACCAGCACCAGCACCAGCAGCCCCAGCAGCTGAGCCAAGAAAGGAAGCCTATCTGATCCAGTGGCAGCGGGTCAAGCCAGAGAACTTCTCAGGCACTAGTGAACCATGGGATGCACAAGCCTGGTTCAAAACACTGGAGAGCACGATGGAGCTTCTGGACTGGCCAGAACATGAGAAGGTGAAGTGTGCCTCCTTCTGTCTGACAGGAGACGCACGCATGTGGTGGGAGAGAATCAGAACGAAGCGCCCAGTGAACCAGATGTCATGGGCTGACTTCGAGAAGGAGTTCTTCGAGGAGTTCTTCCACATACGGGTTACGAACCGCCACTACGACGAGTTCACTGAGTTTCGTCAGGGCAACCTTTCAGTTGAGGAAGCCGTGAAGAAATTCAACAGGTTGGCTCGTCTGTGCCCAGAGCTAGTCAGCACAGAGAAGGAACGAATCCGGTTGATGCTCAAGATGCTGAGGCCAGAGATAGCAGTGAACGTGGCTGGTGGCATACATAGGCCACAAACCACAGAGGAGCTAGTGAGCAGTGCCTTGACCACGGAGCATTACCAGAACAGCATAAAGCAGCAAAAGCAAGTCTCCTCAGAGCCCAAAGGCCAAGGAAACTCTCACGCTCAAAAATAGCAAGGCCATAGCTCTAACTGGAAAGGAAACTCCAACAGCAAGCGCAGATCAGGAAGTGACCCAAAAGGAGGACCATCTAGCAAGCGACCCAGTTATCCAAAGTGTGCTACTTGTGGGAAATTCCACCCAGGGGTTTGTCGCAAGGGCACACGAGGATGCTTCGAATGTGGACAAGAAGGGCACATGGCCAAGCAGTGCCCGAACAAGACCGGTCTTCCTCAGCCACAGCAGATTCAGTATGCAGGCCAGCCAGCTCAGTTATATCAGATGCAGGCCGCTCTAGAAGGTCCACTTATCAGCCAAGGCAGATTAGAAGCCCCTCCAGCTATGGCGAATGCGAGGATCTACTCACTCACCAGAGAGGACGTAGCCAATGCCTCGACAGTTGTCACAGGTCAGATTAGCATTTTTCAGTATAGTGCTACTGTTCTATTTGATACTGGGGCAACCCATTCATATATAGCCAGGATGTTCTCTGAAAAGTTAGAAATACCCTCAGAAGCACTCAGTGGTCAATTTTTGACGACACTACCTTCAGGAGAGATCATGGCTCAGAGCAGTGCCGGTCATTATAGCAGACAGAGAGCTCTTTTGTGATCTGATAGTACTAGAGATGACCGACTATGACGTTATCTTTGGAATGGACTTTCTGATCAAGTACGGTGCTACGATAGAGTACCGTAAACAGAAAGTCATCTTCCAACCTGAAGCGGCAGTGCAATTTGAATACAGCGGGGAACCAAAGAGAAAGGCCAAGAAGTTTCTCTCAGCTATGAAAGCACAGAAGCTACTGGATTCAGGATGTACAGGATTTCTAGCACACGTGGTCAACGCCAGCCAGGACAAGAACCAACAGCTAGCAGAGGTTCGAGTCGTATGTGACTACCCAGCAGTCTTCCCTGAAGAGCTACCAGGCTTAGCACCAGACAGGGAGATTAACTTTGAGATAGAGCTCATTTCCGGTACAAATCCTATCTCCAAAGCGCCATATCGCATGGCTCCAGCAGAACTGAAGGAACTTCAGGAGCAACTACAGGAGCTGCTTGACAAGGGCTTCATACGCCCTAGTCACTCACCATGGGGAGCGCCTGTACTGTTCGTGAAGAAGAAGGATGGAAGCATGCGACTATGCATAGACTACGTGCCTTGAACCAAGTCACGATCAAGACAGGTATCCTTCCAGGATCGATGACCTGTTCGACCAGCTGAAGGGAGCGACAGTGTTCTCTAAGATAGATCAGGGGATATACCCAAGACAGCATTCAGAACCAGATACGGACACTACGAGTTCGTAGTCATGCCCTTTGGCGTGACCAATGCTCCAGCTACATTCATGGATCTCATGAACAGAGTATTCAGGGAGTATTTAGATAAGTTTGTTATTGTGTTTATCGATGACATTCTTATCTATTCAGGAACTCAGGAAGAACATTCAGAGCACCTGAAACTAGTATTGCAGACCCTTCAGCAGAACCAGCTATACGCCAAGTTCACGAAATGTGAATTTTGGTTAGATCAGGTGTCCTTCCTGGGTCACATCATCTCAAAGGATGGTGTCATGGTAGACCCCAGCAAAATAGAAGCAGTAAGTAACTGGAAAAGACCGAAGAATGCCAGTGAAATCAGAAGCTTTCTGGGATTAGCAGGATATTACAGAAAGTTTGTAGAGGACTTCTCCAGGATAGCCTCCCCACTGACAGCTCTTACCAGGAAGAACAGGAAATTTCAGTGGACAGAGGACTGTGAGAACAGCTTCAGCGAGCTAAAAAGGAGATTGACCAGTGCTCCCATTTTGGCTCTACTAGACAACACCAGCAGCTTTGACATCTATAGTGATGCCTCTAAGTTGGGACTAGGAGCAGTGCTGATGCAAAACGACAAGGTGATCGCCTATGCCTCCAGACAACTCAAGGATTATGAGAAGAATTATCCTACTCATGACCTTAAGCATGCAGCAGTAGTGTTCGCCCTCAAAATTTGGAGACATTACTTATATGGAGCTTAGTGCAGAGTGTATACAGATCATCAGAGTCTGAAGTACTTCTTCACTCAGAAGGATCTGAATATGCGACAGCGCAGATGGTTAGAGCTGGTCAAAGACTACGATATAGACATCCTCTACCATCCAGGGAAAGCCAATAAGGTAGCCGACGCACTTAGCAGAAAATCCAGTGCTACCTTATTATCTCTTACAGTCATGTCACCGCCCCTACAGAAGGAGATCGTAGATTTCGGTCTCGAACTCATCGTTGGACAGCTCTCTACTATGACCTTAGAGTCTTCCTTGCTTGGTGATATTCAGTCAGCTCAGGAGCAGGACCCTGAAATTCAGAAAATCAAGCAAGGGCTAGCAGAATCAGAAAGTAGAGAATTCAGAGTGTCCGATAGCGGGGTGTTGTATTTTGGTGACAGACTCTGTGTTCCAGATCAGGAGGAGCTACGGAGACAGATTTTAGATGAGGCTCACAAGACTCCCTATGCGATGCATCCAGGTTCCACCAAAATGTATCAAGACCTGAAGAAACATTTTTGGTGGCCCGGGATGAAGCGAGACATCGCTAGATATGTTAGCATCTGCCTCACCTGTCAGAGGGTCAAGGCAGAACATCAGCGGCCAGGAGGAGTTCTGCAGCCTATACAGATTCCAGAATGGAAGTGGGAGGATATCTCTATGGACTTCATAGTGGGACTACCCAGAACCACGAATGGTTTTGATGCCATCTGGGTAATAGTCGACAGGTTGACTAAATCAGCCCACTTCTTAGCTATCAAGATATCCTACTCCATGGAGAAGCTAGCTCAGTTGTATCTCCAGGAGATCGTCAGACTACATGGAGTCCCACGAACCATCATTTCAGACAGAGACAGCAGATTCACATCACACTTCTGGGAGTGTGTACAGTCAGCGTTGGACACTAAGTTAAAGTTCAGCACAGCATTCCATCCTCAGACAGATGGTCAAACGGAGTGAGTAAACTAGGTACTCGAAGATATGCTCCGAGCGTGTGCCCTAGACTTCAAAGGAAGTTGGTGCAAATATCTGAGTCTAGCAGAGTTTGCATACAACAACAGCTATCAGGCCACTATCGGTATGGCACCTTACGAGGCTCTCTACGGGCGGAGGTGTAGATCTCCAATCTGCTGGTATGAGAGTGGTGAACAGAAAGAACTAGAGCTTCAGACAGATCTAGTAGCAGATACCACAGCAGTTATACAGCAGATCCGCCAGAGGATAGAGACAGCTCAGAGCCGCTAGAAGAGCTATGCTGATACACGGCGCAGACCCTTAGAATTTTCAGTTGGGGATTCAGTATTCCTCAGAGTAGCTCCCATGAAGGGAGTAATGCGTTTTGGGAAGAAGGGCAAGCTAAGTCCCAGATATGTGGGACCATACCTTATCAGCAGAAGAGTGGGCAAGGTAGCATATGAGCTAGAGCTACCCCAGGAAATGTCAACTGTCCACAACGTATTTCATGTCTCTATGCTGAAGAAGCATACCCCAGATGCCACCCAGGTGATTGAGCCCCAGTTGGTACAGATCCGCGAAGACCTCAGCTATGATAGTCGGCCTATTCAGATAATAGACCGAGCAGTTAAGAAATTGCGGAACAAGGAAGTACCATTAGTTAAAGTCATTTGGCACAGTCACACAGCAGCAGAGGCGACTTGGGAGACAGAGGCCAGCATGAGACAGAAGTACCCAGAATTCTTTTAAGTTCGGAGACGAACTTTTTATAAGGTATGGGGGATTGTAACGCCTGAAAATTCTCGAAACTGCATTATAAATATTCTATGATTTTTCTGGAATTTTTATATATTTTTCCGGAATTTTCCGAGTAGCGGAAGTAGCAAAAATAATTAGAACCGCAAAATAGCTTAGGCGAGAATCGAACCCGAGACCTATGGTTTGCGGATAATGTTAGAAACCAGTGAACCCAGTAGGGCCGTGCTGAAAGAAAGGAGAACCAAATATATTTATATTAGAGTTGGGTTCATTAAACCACTTAATATAAATTAAGAACTTAAAGAGGGTTTGGTTTATTTTAGAAGTTGGTTCGGCAATTCTCTCTTCACCGAAGCCCTCACGCCACTTCCTCTTCTTTCTCCTTCTCTCGGCGCCAACCACAAGGGAACACCTAGGGTTCCCTCCCTAGGGCCCTAAGAGCACTCTCCGGCGATGACTCCGACACGAGAACATTCCCCTCCGCGAGAGGAACGCATAGACGCAAGGGAATCGTCGAGAAGTCGTCTCCACCGGAATTTCTAGCGAAAGGAATTGTAAGAAAATTAGCGTACGAGGTAAGAAACCCCTCACCTGCAGTATAATAGCTTCCGATTGAGTTTTTATGCTTTAGTTAGGATGTATGCAGATTTTTATCGATATCTAGGGTGTATTTAATTCTCTTCGCAGATTAGGGATTTAGTTGAACACCTCTAGATGGGCCGGACACGCTTTCTCTCTTCAGATAGGAGGTTAGACGTTGTCGGGTGCCTAGAGGTGGTCTCCCTAATAGAGAGGAGAGTTAGGGCACACTAAGTGTTCGATAAAATAGCTAGTTTAGTAAAAATACACCATATGCATCTTCAACAGCTTAGTTAGATACATTAGAAGTATCTATTCAGTATTCTCAGTTTATTACAGCTTATATGGATCAGATATCCAATGGGTGGGCTCCCACAATCGCCTCTAGGTTTAGATAACCTAGCTCTAGGTTCAGATAACCTAGAAACAATAGAATAAGCAAGTATTAGCTATTTCAGTATTTTATTTTCAGTGGCACTGTACTGGATCAGATATCCATTGGGTTGAACTCCCACAGTCGTCCCTAGGTTTAGATAACCTAGTTAACCCTACTAAATTCGGGACTTGCAAACCCGGGTCTAGTTAGGGATGCGCGCACAGTAAGTACAGTTGCCGGGCCCAAACAGCATGATTATGTATTTTCACTTATTATGATATTAGTTTTCAAACTCTTAATCTAATCCAGTGATTATAGTTTAAGATCAGTTTTAGCGCAGTTCAGTTTCAGTTCAGTATCATGCTCCAGTTTAGTTTTTCCCTGTGAATATGCATGATAACTTTATGTGCAGTTGTTATACATGTTCTTATGTTCAGGTTTAGATATGCCATGATTGTATGCTTATATACCATGCCATGTTAGTTTATTCAGTATATTCAGCATATGTTTTAAACAGCATGATTTTAAATCATATTTGCATCGTTGCATGTTTTTGTGAGGTAGATGGTTTCTTACTAAGCTTTTTAGCTTATAGATACTATTTTCCTTATACTGCAGATACAGGTAAAAGGAAAATGGACTAGCAGAGGAAGCTGGAGGGCAATGCAAAGATGGTGTGTGTGGCAGGAACTGGAATAAAAGACCCTCTGGGGATCTAGCATTTACTTTAGCACTTTGCAATGTATTAGTTCTAGTTTTCATGTTTTATGCACTCTTGAACCTTAGCAAGTTTAACCAATTAGAACTTTTAGAAATTTATACTTCCATGCACTTTAAGTTGTTAAAATGTGTTTTAGTGAGTAAAATGCCATGAACCAGTTTAGAATTGTTACTACATGTTATTAGAATAGTTTATTATGCATTAGGTAGTTGTTGTATGAGGTTTTGGCACGAAGCAGTGCTGAAATCAGAAACTCCTGATCGGTCCGCGGACCGATCAGAGCTGGTTCGTGTCACTGATCGGTCAGCTGACCGATCCAGGCGCGAACAGAAAGTTGGCGTCGTTTATGGATCGGTCGGCCGACCGATCCAGCGGCGAACAGTGGGTTCAGAAACTCACTGATCGGTCTGCCGACCGATCAGTGAGCCACTGGATCGGTCTACAGACCGATCAGTGTACTCCTGGATCGGTCGGGAGACCGATCCAGCAGCATACAGAAGCGATGCAGCTTCTGGATCGGTCAGATGACCGATCCAGGGTGTTCATCCATGCCAGTAGCAGCCTGGATCGATCCGTGGATCGATCCAACGGAAAGCAATCGATCCAGTTCAGTTTGGATCGATTGGTAAGCTCAGTTTCGACCAATAAACTCAGTAGATCAACTTCTAGTCCATGGGGGATGTAGGATACGCTTTGTGTTCCTCAGATTATATCCTTTAGCACATGTAGAACCAAGAACAGTCATCAATTAGTAGAAAAGTTTAAATTAGATCAGTTTTCCGCACAGTCAGTACAGTACAACTGTAGCGATTCGCCTTACAGCCTAGTAGTTAGAAGGCGGGTCGTTACATCGGGTCAACCAGGTCAACCTTGACCACGGGTTGCACCAACAATATCCCATCAAAATACAACTCTTCTGTTCTTGTCAAACATCAAAATACAACTCGAGTCAGGTCAAGGTCAACCTTGACCTAAGGTTGCACCAACATCTATTTCCTCTTCTGGAGGTATCAGAAGAGGTCTTTAGTGGTATACCCGTCGATAGATCTGCGGGACTTGGGTCTTGGAGTAGGAGTCGCTAAAGGCTATGAACCAAGTAAACCGCTCATGTCTTCTAGTGTGGTTTTCATTTTAATTTTTCACTGCACACTTTACTCTGAGTTCTTAAATCCGAACAGAATAGTTTTGAAAACCACGTGATTCACTCCCCTCTCACATGTGATCGATCCAACATTTAGGATCCATTCTTCTAGTATCTAGAGACACGGATCAAGTTCAAGTAGTGCTTAAACTTCTCTATGGTCACTAACTTGTCAACATATTTGTAACATTATCTGTAATGCCATCCTTCTCGAGTTTAATTTTCCCTGAAGCAATCAACTCTCTAATCTTGTAAAATTTCACATCAATGTTCTTGGTCCTCACATGATACACATTATTCTTCACCAAATAGATAACACTCTAACTATCACACAACAACTTGAATCCACCTTGTTGAACCCTAGTTCTCTGATCAATCTTGTAAGTCATAAAGATTCCTTCTCTATTTCAACTACTGTCATATTCTTCGACTCTGTAGTGGATAATGCAATAATAGCTTGTATCATAGACTTCCAACAAATAGGTACTCCTGATACAATGACCACGTATTCTATAGTAGACCTCCTTCCATCTAAATTTCTTGCATAGTCTCCATCCACATACCTATTAATTAAAGGATCTTCTAGTTGTCTACTGAACATAATGTCATAATCAATTGTATTCCTCGAATATCTAAAAATCTATTTCACTGCATCCCAATAAATTCAAATAGGATTTGGGAGAAACTTGCTCATCAAACTAACTATGTGCGCCAAGTATGGTCGTATACAAACTATGACATATATCAGACAGCTACCTACACTAGCAAAAGGAACCTTTGACATGTCTTGAATCTTTTTATCCGTTCTTGGGAACAGTGTACTGGATATCTTGAAATAATATGATAATGTGTGCTCAACGACTTCACATTACTCATATTGAACCTATCCAACACCTTCTTTGTGTAGCTATGTTGAGACAACTAGAATATCCTTGCAGCTCTATCCATTACAAGAAAATTGAGATTACACAACACTTAAAAGACAACATTTTTTTTAAAAGAGTGTTGTCTTTTTTTTTCACAACGTGTTTAGTGAAAAGAGTTATCTATATTAAAGACAATGTTTTTTTAAATAAGCATTGTCTATTATTTAACTTTATGGGTCAAAACAACACTTTTTAAAAAGCATTGTCTATAAATGTTTTTTTAGTGTCTATAAAGATGATTTTTTAACAAGTGTTGTCTACAAAAACCTTTATCTCCACTAAAACTTAGCCTCCACAAAAACCTCTCTGCCCGTAAAAACCTCCATTTGTCTGCCAAAACCAAGCCTCCACGAAAACCTCCCCCAGCTCAATCCACCAAAACCTAGCCTCTGTTAGGCGAAAACCTCCCCTACGTTGCATTTGCCCACTAAAACCTACCCTTTGTCGAAACTTAGCCTATGCTCCGTGAAAACCTCCCCCATGAAAACCTACATCTGTCCACCAAAACCTAGCCTCCACGAAGCAAAAACCTCCATCTCTGGCCAAAACCTAGCCTCCACAAAAACCTCTATCTCCTCCAAAACCTAGCAGCCATGAAAACTTCCCCTTTGCCAAAACCTCCCCTCCAACAAAACTCCACCAAAAACCCACGCAGCCTGCGACCTAGCTTCCTCCGCCACTCCTCCATGTCGCTCGTGACCTAGCCTCCACCACTCTTCCATGACTGTGAGGTGTTCAAGACAGTTGCCATTGATGGAAATGTCTCTTCTCGTGTGAGTAGTGAGTCGTACGTCTTTCCCATCAAGTGGTGTCTACTACAAGGACCGGTAAAGCTAAACTATCCCTTCTTGTTTCTTAAGATGTGCATAGATAGGGATTTCTAATATCATGCTATAGGGTTAGTGAGAAGAGATTATTATTAATGATGTAAAAGCTTCATATGTTGGTTCAATATGATATTGATTTAAGTGTTCATCATGTAGTGATGCAAACAAATTAGGTTATTTTGGATGAACAGAGTAATGCAATTATTTATTGCCAAGAGAGTTGATATATTCTTATGAGAATAGGTAGTTATGTAACGCCTGCCCTCCCTGCTACCCTAAGGGACGGGGCTACGATACTCTACATATAAATTTTTTTTTCTTTTTAAAACAGCGGAAGACTTAAAATAATTTTCATAGTTTTAATAAAACTTTTCTTTTAAATTTCTTTTGAACTATACTATCACATGGCATCAAAATCATAACATCAAATCCAGTGGAACCATAATGTCAAGCCACACATGTTTAGGTATCACAAGTCATAAAATACCAATGCATAGTTCTTTCAAGAAACTTTAAGCAGGTTCTTATTTATTTGGTTGCCTAGCCACTGCCACACACATCTTCGTTGCCCCTCCTGCTGCTCCTCTAACTCATCCAGCATTTTCCATTATCTGTGGTACAAGGAAAGTAAGCTATGAGCACTCATGGCTCAGTAAGTTCCTTTCCTACTCACTAAAACCAACAATCAGCACATAATCAAGAATGCATCAACAAGTCATAATCTCAACTAATCATGGCATAACATAGCATTCTATTCAAACATATCATGCATCATAATATAATCACAACTAGTCATAGCATATCAAGCATCACCATGGCCGAAACATATACATAGTGCATTGCATAAAACATAGCTAGACATGGCATAACAAACAAGTATCATGGTATATCAAAGCATGGCCGAAACATGTATATCAAAGCATCATACTATGGCCGAAACATGTACATCAAGGCATCATCATATCCATGGCCGAAATTTATATATCAAGCATCAACAAATCCATGGCCGAAACATGTCTATAAGGTATAGCATGAACATAACATAATCATACCTTATCATGGCATATCATAATCAAGAGCATAACATGAAACATAGCATAATCATAAGGTGTATGCAATATGATTTTGGAAAACATGTATCCGAAAAACATGTGTATGTCTCATGATCTTTAAAACCATTTTCTTTTACATATATACTTAAAAATAATCTCAACATAAGGGGGATCCCGGCTATGTACCACTTACATATTGCGCGCAACCTTGTAGGTCCAAGGTAGCAAGTCTTGAACCCTACGAGGCAAACATACTAGGCCCTTAGTCCTAGGGGCACTTAGGAGCTCATCCCTAACGAGGTCCTTAGTCCCCGGGGCGCTTATGGAGCCCACCCTTGGTACAAGTCACTCACATATAAAGTAAAATACATGTCATACATATCATGTATCATAAAAGCATGCATCACTTAGGCACACATCATATCATAAAAGTATGCATCACTTAGGCATACATCATGTCATAAAAGTATGCATCACTTAGGCATACATCACTTCATAAAAGTATGCATCACTTAGGCATACATTACAGCATCAAATCATGCATTTTTAACCACATATCATAACATAAAGCATGCATTCTTTTAAACACTTAGCATATCATCAAAGCATGCATATATTAACCACATATCACATTCTAAAGCACGCACATTTTTAAGCACTTAACATATCATCAAAGCATGCATATATTAACCACATATCACATTTTAAAGCATGCACATTTTTAACATAAAGCATATCATATCATAAAAGCATGCATATCATATCATAAGTCATAAATCACAAGCATACATTTTAAGCATAAGGGTGTATCTTGTGATTATCCTATCATAGGAAACATGGTATCATATTTATCTTGGTTTTAAGCTTCCTAAACCCTTGTGGCCGAAACCCTTTAGAGCTCAATTTAGGTTAAACACAACATCCAAGCATGTGGCACCTAAATTATCATCATAACATTTTCATAGGAAGCATTATAAACATGATTAACTTAGTTTCTAAGTTCCTCAAGTCCCTAATTCCATATGGCCGAATCCTTAAGGTGTGAAACAAGGTTCCATATGACATAAAAGCATGGAGGACTTTAAATCATATTTATAACATTTTTACCAAGGAACAAGGTAAACACATTTGACACATTTGAATTAGTTCCTAAGTTCTTCAAACCCTTAACATATGTCATGGCCGAAATTTAACAAGTTCTCATTAGGGCTACAAACAAGCATACAAGCATGTGAACTTGGACTAACATTCTGTATAAATTCATACAAGGCATCATACAATAGTTATGGCCGAAACATACCCTAGCATCATTTTAGGTCACAAAACAACATATAGCAATTGAACCTTGACTTTCTACCTATCATATTTCATGTAGAGTGATATGAGCATATTTAATTTAAGTCCTAGGGTTTCTAGGGCATCTAAACCTTCATGACTGAAACATTCAAGGGTTCATTTAGGTCATGGAAAAATCATACAAGCATGTGAAACAATCAACACATTATCCTATTTTCATAAGAAGTACTTTTAACACATTTGGTTTCATTTCTAAGGCCTCTAGGTCTTTTAAACCCTACTTGGACAAAACTCACAGAATATAAACTTGCTTCAAATAGCCTAAAAGCATGAGAATTTATACAAGTTTCATAGCATGTATAAAGACAAGTATAATGAGTATACATATGAATTGTGTCTTAGGCTTTCTAGGTTTCTTTTTCTCTTTTTCTTTTATTTTTTTCTCATGGCCGAAACCTACCATTCTTTAGCTAGGTTCTTAAGTAGCCTAAAGCATGAAACACCTAAGTAAGTTTCATGGCAAAAGTTACTAAAAAACATATATACAAATTGGTTCATGAATAAGCTAGGACCCCTTGTGGTCATACATGTTATATGTCATGCAACTAATTTTTCTACACCCTAATTAAGCATGAGGGCATTAAACAACTTTCATATCTAAATAGTACAGAGGTCTTGAGCATATTAAAATTTTGTTTAAGCTTTTCTAAGCTATCCATCTCATCATGGCCGAAAAACCCTAAGAAGGAGTTCATGGAATTCTAGCAATATTCAAGCATACCAATCCTTTAAGATCTTTGTATTCTAACACATGAGCATGGTTATTTAAATTTAAAAGTCTTTCTAACCCTAAACCCTTTCTTGGCCGAAACATATAAGAGGTTTTATTTTAGTTTCAAATATCTTTTAAGCAAGAAAACTAATACAAGATCCTTAATATTTCATAGGGAGAATCTTGTACTAATTTGGTAAAACAATAATTTCCCTAGCCTCCTTAAAATATTTTTGGCCGAAATTCTAGGGTTAAGTACCCCACTGATCAAGTATCATATAGGTATAAAAACATGAAGAAAAACCCTTCTACATAGCATAGAAAATCTATCATGAAATGAAGACTAGTTTTAAACATCACTAGATTTTGAAAGCTCTTCTTGGCCGAATTTTCTTAAACTTGTTTCTAGGTTTTAAAAATCCTCATAAAATCCAAAAAGCACATAAAAGCCTTGTACCACAGGTGAGGGGAAGCTTACATCCTTTTTCGCTTGTGGATCTAAGGTATGAAGAAGAAGAAGTAGCCTCTTCTTCTAGTTCCTTTCCCTTGATTCCTTTGCTAAGTCCTCCTTGTATCTTAGGTTTTCTTAGGAGAAAACCTTGGCTTGGGGCTGAAGATGGAGGAGAGGGGACTGTGGTTTCGGTGAGGGAGAGGAGAGAATGAGAAAAATGAGAGAAAATAGAATTTTCCCTTTACATATTCTCTTTTATGTTAAGGGGGAAGAGGTAGCAAACTTAGTTTTTGCTTTCCTTCTCCCTTAGCCCTTTTTTCTATTTTATTTTTATTTTTATTTGTTTATTTATCCTCATCATTCATGGTGAAATAAGGGGGAATGAATCCCCTTAATTCCCTCTTAATTGGCACGGCAAAAGAAGAGAGGAAGAGGGAGAGAAAGGGAGGAAGGCAAGTTGCCTTTCTCTTGTTCTTTTCTTGTTTTCTTTTGGCTAGCTTTTACTCTCATCTTTATCATGAGTTTCCTTCCTTTGCTATCAATATATTATTCCTATCCCAACTGGTCATTACTCCTAAATCCTATTATTTACATCATGAGAGGTTCAAGGTTCAATCCTTGACCACTCCCTATTTTTATTTCTTTTCATTTCTTTTTGGTTCAATATTCCACTAATATTTTTCTAAGGCAAATTTACCATCCTCATGTTTATCTTTAATGAAGCCATGTCCTCATTCATCCCTCATGAAATGGAGGAGGGGGAAAGGAAGGAAATTTGCCTTTTTCTTGCTCCCTCTCTTAACCATGAAAAAGAGGAAGAAGACTACTTGTTCTTTTCTTGCTCCTTTACTAAATTATTCTCTTACCTTTAACATGAATTTTTCTTCTTTTCTATCCATCTATTATTCCTTATCCTAGTGGTTATCATTCATAAATTTAATTCTATTATTAGTGGGAGGTTCAAGGTTCAAACCTCAACCTCACCTTCTTTTTCTTTCATTTTGGTTTCCATTCCCATTTCCCTATTTTATTTTATTTTATTTTATTTTCCTTTTATCCTAAGGAAAATACTCTTAGGTATAGCTTAGCATATCGTGGGTGTTACAGTAGATTATAGCTCATAAAAAGTTGGTCCTCGAGTTTCACCGACAAGAGGGGGTGAACTGCCTGCAAGATAGAATTTAAAGCTTCTATTGCCTTTTATCTTAGCAATGAACACACATTAGTTAAACAAGTAATAAAAGTATAAAAAGGAAGTAAGGGACATAAGGAAATAACTTGGTTTGAAACTTGGGTGGTTGCTAATCTATGGAAGAATTGAGCTCACTAAAAGTTTCCTTTCTTGGAGGCGGAGAAGCCCGTTACAAGGTTGAAAGCACAAACAATTACAAACAAAGATTTCATAAGTTAAAGCAAGTGTGTTGTTTTCAACTCCTAAGACTGGTAGAAAATAGTCGTTTGCTGATGTGGCATCTCTAAGTGTCTGGACATGGACCGGGCACCGCCAACTATGCACTTTATATGCTTGCAACAGCTACACAAAGGTTCGATGATAAAACTTCATCCTTGCTCAGGCGCCTGGACTGATTCGGGCACCTGGAGTGCTGCTGTCGTGGACTCAAATATCATCCATAGCAATGTCTCTTCGTCGAGGCCCCCATACTATGCCAGGGAGGTCCTGGCACTCAAACCCTATCCGAGTGGCTGGAGTTCGAGCATTTGGACCATGTCCAGGCTCCTAGATAAGTCAACTTCATGTTGACTTGTTCGACTTTTGCTCCGGTCGCTTGGGTGATTCTCTAGCCATCCAGAGTTGAGCTCACCCGAACTCAACTTCGGCCTTCTCCTCGAGTAATCTTCCGCTCCATCTTCTCATCCCTTTGAAGTGTCACGTGTGTCCTTCTCGCTCCATCGGTGTACTCTTTCGTAGCTTTTCGTTCTTCGGATGCACCAAGTCTGTTGACTCGCTTTCCGTGTCATCCTTTCCGTCTGCTACATCTTTCACTTGACTTCTTATATTCCAAAGTTTCTGCACACTTAGACACAAGGATCAAAATACAACATGACCTAACTTGACTTGGTTGATTACATCAAAATCAACTCCGGATACTTACAATCTCCCCCTTTTTGATGTGCATTAACCCAAGTTAAAGTTAGGGTAAAATAAACATAGAATTTATTTGAAAAATAAATTGATAATTTAAACATGAATTTTGCAATTATCTCCCCTCTAACCCCCTACATTTATCTCCCCCTTTGATCACATTAAAAAAAATAGAATCTGAAAATTTTACTAAGGGTGATTGAAACAGTGATCAATATCATTTTTTTTTAAGAATTATTTTTCAATTTTCATAATTTTTCAAAATTAAAGGCCAGATCTGTCAAAAACTTTAAAATTATTCTAAAACATTGAAAAATTCTAAAAATTTTATCAACGTTAACCAAAAATATTCGGATTAGGATAAAGATTTTCATAAAAAACATAAATTTATTTTAACATAATTAATTCATTTTATGTAAAAACATGTATTATTTTGCTAGAATAAATATTAAAAATAAATTTTAATCTTGAAAAATCTTGCTAAGTTTTTTGAGTATGTAAAATTGGATGTATATTTGCATAAAACTTAAATTTTTAAAAATTCAAATTTCAAGAATTTTTAATATTAATTAATTTTTAGTACAAAATTCATAGAAAATTAAAAAAAAATTAATCTAAACATGATTTTAGAACCCAATATAGATTCCTATCTATTGGATTAACAAGATAATTATTTAGAATATTTTTTCATGTTACTTTTCTAATCTAGCCCCTATGATTCCTGATATACCAATTAAGTCCACTATAATTTTTGAAATTTGAAATTGGCAAAAAAATTCTAACATGCATCATTCTTTTTAAGTAATTCTATTTGTTCTTTTAACGTTAAATTTTCTATTTTTAATTTTTTAAAACTTTCTAGTAGACATGTATAATCTTTCTTTGATTTTAAATATGTATATCTAGTTTTCCACAAAGATCTACTGAACATTTTAATATACTCATGCAGTTGATCTGGAGGAAGCTTACTTACCTGACTTACCATGTTGTACTCATCGGTAGAGGCTCCCCCTTCATTAATGCTCTTCTCAGAAGTGACTTCATCTTCAGGTAAGTATTCAGCTATTAATGTTATGTCAGTGATTTCCTCAGTCTCGGATTCATCTGATGATGAAGTGGTTCCCATAGAAGAGTCTGATTCTTCTTTTTTTGATTCTTCATGGAGTTCCAAGAACTTTTTCCAAAGTTATTTTGCACATTTGTAGGTGTCAATTCTTTCGAGTTCTTGAGCAGGTAGCACACTCAAAATATGGAAATCAACCTTATCATTTTCCATAAATTCTTCCCGTCGCTTGGTAGTCCAATAATGTTCCTCAAATTATTTTCTATTTTTACTTTTGGGCACTTCAAAACCAAATTTAATTGTTAATAAAATATTGGAGTTATTTTTGCAAAATACCTTCATGTGTTTCTTTCAAAACGTGAACTTCCCCTCGAATGTTGATGGATAGATGCTAGATCGGGCCATCTTTTTTTATTTTACCTGGCATTTAGTCCTTCTAAAGTGAGTCTTGCTCTGATACTAATTGTTGGTCCTAGTTTGGCCAGCAAGAAAAAGGTGAATTGCCTGTAAGTTAGAATTTAAAACTTCTATTGTTGGATCGAGAAGTGCTAGAGGAGGGGGTGAATAGTGCTCGTGGCTATTTCGTTCATTTCGGAATCGTAAAAACAATCGAGTGAATAAACGCAGCGGAAAAATAAAAGAGCACACAGAAAAACGCAAGGGATTTACTTCGTTCGGAGCCTGTGGCGACTCGTACTCGAAGGCCCGCAATCCTTGATCGCTTTCCGTGGGCAACAACTATAAGCACGAAATTATTACAAGCTAAATACAATTTAAAATAGTAATTAAAAATACCAACGACACTTAGGAAATATCAAATTTGGAGCTCCGAGTCGTCGGGAAGTAGTCGCAACACTTCTGGGTCATCTCGTTGATAGCACATTGAAGAAAGGTTGCTTGGAATTCGTTGATCGAAGGTGCTGCTCGAAACCCCCTTTTAAACAGTGCTCAAGGCGCCCTAAAGCCCATCCAAGGCACCTTAAACTAGCCGAGTCGCCTGCGTGGATCAAGCCTGAACTGGTCGTGACTTATCCCTTCAAGGCGCCTTCTGTGCTCTCCAAGGCGCCTTCATCCACCAGTCCAAGGCGCCTTGAGCTTCCTTCAAGGCGCCTCCAAGCTTGCTTCGTGGACAGCTCAACTTTGCATCTGAGGCGCCTCCAAGCCCTATGGAGGCGCCTCGGACACTATTCATCCGAGGCTAAGTTGTGCTCCTTTGGTCCTGCAAAAAGTGTTAGTCTCAAACACATACCCTGCAAAACAAAGTTAGCACAAAACAATATAGATATGATAATAGAATATGATGACAGTCTCCGGACTGTCCGGGTCTGACTTCAGATTTTCGACCGAAAACCCTAGGTCGACCCGACGCCTACTGTTCCCTCTACGGGGAACGTGTCCTCACCTACTCCACTTAGGAGATTTACTTGTTGCCAGTGCGATCCTCCAGATCGACTGGACTTTTGCTCGGTGCTCAATGCTTCCGAACTTTCTGCTGGACTTCCGCTTCCGGTGGTCCAGTCTTTCACCCGGTTCGCGACACGGGACTTTCCACCTAGGGTTACCCCCTTGGACTTTTGCTGAAGCACTCGACCCACCAAGACTTTCTGCATAGGGTTACCACCCCTATGACCTAGGGTTACCACCCTTAGGATTTTCACCTTACCTAACCATAGTTAGGGTTTTTGCCTAAGTACACTTAGGTCTTTCTTGCAATCTCATTCAGACTGTTAGATCACCACATACCTTAACTTTAAATCCTTTGCCATTATCAAAACTCAGGTTCGATCGTCGGATGCTTCCCACACCAACATCTATTACTTTTCAACTTAGCAATGAACACACATTAGTTAAACAAGTAATAAAAGTATAAAAAGGAAGCAAGGGATATAAGGAATTTACTGGATTTACAACCTGGGTGGTTGCTAATCCAAGAAAGAATTGAGCTCACTAAAAGTCTCCTTTCTTGGAGGCGGAGAAACCTCTTATAGCGTTGAAATCATGAACAATTAAAAATGAAGATTACATAAGTTAAAGAAAGTGTGTTGTTTTTAACTCCTAGGACAGGGCTCTATTTATAGTCCATTGGGCAAAAATAGTCGTTTGCTAACGTGACATCTCTAGGTGCCTGGACCTAGTTTAGGTGCCCCCTATTGTGCATTTTATCTTCTCACAACAGCTATGCAACGGTCCAATGATAAAACTTTATCCTTGCCGGGGTGCCTCGACCGGTCTGAGTGCCCAGAGTGCTGCTTGTTCGATCACTTAGGTAATTCTCCGATCATCCAAAGTTGAGCTCACTCGAACCCAACTCCAGTCTTCTCCTTGAGTAGTCTTCTGATCTAGCTTCTTATCCCTCATAAGCACCCCACGCATCCTTCTCACTCTACTGGTGTACTCTTCAGCAGCTTTTCATCCCTCAGATGCACTGAGCCTGTCGACTCACTTTCCATATCATCCTTCTCATCAACTAAGTCTTCTGCTTGAATTCTTGTGTTCCTAAGTTTTTTCACACTTAGACACAAGTATCAAAATATAACGTGACCTAACTTGACTTGGTTGACCACATTAAAACTAATTCGGGCTACTTACAAAGACATGGTGGTTATAGAACATAACCTAACATAGCACTTAATATTCTACTTGTAAATGAGGGCTTTTGAAGAATGATGGTCGTTAAGGATATTCTACTTGTAAATGAGGGCTTTTGTAAATGAGGGCTTTTTGAAGAATGAGGGTTAAGAATGTTGATTTTAGCGCAATGACTGTTGGATAATTGTAATAGAAATATTTGGATAAAAGCAAAATAACCTATAAATGAATCTTTTTATCCAATTACTATTATTACAATTATAGTTAAATCTATCTTACTTCTAATGATGTTGATTTGGCTTGATTTTTATAAAATTTAGTTAGTTGCTATGTGCTTTGTTTTATAATATCAATTGTTACATTTTTCTGATTCTAGAATCTTGAAATTATCTTGATTAATTGTTTTGATCATATTGCTACATACGGTTAATCATATTGCTACATGCAATTTTACTTAATTGTTTGACTTTTTTTGTTATTATTTTAGAATTGTGTTTGTGTTAATATTTTGTTATATTATTTATAACTATTTTGAAGGTGTTAGCTCATTGTTGGTTGATTAGTTGTAACAAAAATGGATGTCAATGAATGGATATCAAAGGATAGACTCTTTCTTGTAATTTGCAATGAAAAATATTAATGATTCGAATGCAATACCTCGCCCATGTGCTAAATGTGGTAATCTAAAAAGAAAAATATATAAACTATAAGGGCACATATGTATTGTAATGGTATAGATTTGACATATCATACATGGATATGACATGGTGAATGATCTATGATAGGGAACTCAAAGAATGACGGTGATCAAGTAAGGTCAAATGAACAAAAATATATTATTAAGGAACCAATAGATATGGTACATGCCCATATGATAGTTATGTTGAGAATTCAATCCAATTCAATAAGCTACTTGAAGATGTCTAGAAACTTTTATATCAAGGTTATGTAGTTGTGAAATTATTCAACTAGAAGCCCAAATATAGTTTGAGTGATAAAAGTTTCATGGCCTACTCAGTTTGCTAGGAAAATACTTCCAAATGACAATGAATTACCTTTATATTTGTATGAAGCAAAGAAAGATTATGTGCATTAGGGATGGATTACATGAAAATGTATGCTTGCCCTAATGATTGTAGCATATATTAGAAGGATTATGAGGATTTTACCAATTTCCCTACTTACGGGATGCCAAGGTGGAAGTTGGACCAAACAAATACTATAAATGAAGGAGTTCCTATAAAAGTTCTATGGTACTTCCCCCCTATTCCAAGATTTTAAAGAATATTTCAGAATAAAGAAATATCCAAGGAGTTGAATTGGCATATTGATAAAAGACTTCGTGATGGATACTTATGTCATCCAAATGATGCACTATCTTAGAAATTAGTTGATCGCAAGTAGTCGATTTACTATTGAGGCAAGAAATCTTAGATTGTCTATATCGGTGACGGGATGATTCCATGGTTTGATGAATCTTTCATATAGTTGTTGGCCAGTTTGAATGATCACTTACAGTCATCCTCCATGATTGTGTATGAAGAGAAAATTTATGATGCTCACATTGTTGATTTCCCATCCCAAATAGCTAGGAAAAGATATTGATGTTTACTTAACACCTCTAATTGATAACTTAAAATACTTATGGGATATAGGTGTTGAATCTTATGATGCATATCGACAAGAAACTTTCTTGCTTAGAGCTATCTTTGTAACACCGAAAATTCTCAAATTAATTTTAAAATATTCTATTATTTTTCTAGAATTTTAGAATTTTTATAGATTTTTTGGAGTAGCAGAAGTAGCCAAATTAAATAAAACATAAAACAGCCTAAGCGGGAATTAAACCCGAGGCCTACTAGACCCTACGACTTATAGATGACTCTAGTAACCAAGGGGCCCCAGTAGGGTGTCTGAAAGAAGAGGAGAGAAATTATATTTAAGATTTAGTTGGGCGCATTAACCACTTAATATAAATAGGAATTTTAGTGGGAGTTATTATTTTGATCGGCAACTCTTTTCCCTCGCCCTCACCGCGACCCCTCTCCCTCTCCCACACTCTCTAGGCGCACAAAGCCCAAGAAGCCTAGGGTTCCATCCCAAAGGTCGTAGGAGCACCTCCCGGCGACGTCTCCGATATGAGGTGCTCCTCCGCGAGAAGAAAGCATAGGCGTAAGAGGATCGTCGAAAAGATCTCTTTTCCGGAAACCTAGCGATCGGATTGTAAGAAAATTTAGCGCAGGAAGTAAGTAACCCCTCACCTGCAGTATAAGTAGTTAATCGTGCATTTTTTATTCTTTTAGTTCAGCCTTATGCATGATTATTCAGTTAAGGAGATTTAGAGCACACCAAGTGTTCGATAGAATTACTAGTACAGTTAAATGCCACAGTAGGCATTCTAATAGCTTAGTTAAATGCCATAGATGTATTTAAATAGCATGCTAAACCTTGCCTCAGTTGATATGGGACTACGATTCAATGGGTGGGCTCCCATAGTCCCCTCTAGGTTCAGATAACCTAGTAAAAGGCAAGATAAGATAAATCAGTTTATAAACAGTATTTTACTTTTATAATTGACACTGTACTGGACTTTCAGTTGTCCTTGGGTTGGGCTCCCATAGTCGTCCCTAGGTTTAGATAACCTAGTAACCCTACTAGATTCAGGACTTGCTATCTCGGGCCTAGTTAGGGATGCGCACATAACAAGTACAGTTGTCGGGCCCATCAGCAGCATGATTAGTATTTTTATCTATTATGAAAATAGTTTTCAAACTTCACAAACCAGATATGTGAATACAACTTGGCTCTAGTTTAGTTTACTTAATGTTATAACAAATAGCTTAGCTTATGTATCGATTTAGTTAGCTTGTTGATACAAAGATTAGTTTTCCTTGTTCAATAATTGTTAGCATGACTTAATTGTCGATATGCTATGTTTGACACTTACAGCATGATCAACAGCATGTTCTTCAAATAGCATCTTTTGAAAGCATGATTTCATTGAATGCATGTTTTTGTGAGGTAGATGGTTTCTTACTTAGCTCCCAAGCTTATAGTTTCCTTTTTTCCTTATGCTGCAGATAAAGGTAAAGGGAAGATGGAATAGCAGAGGCTGGAGGGCAATGCAACCAGATGTGTGTGAGAAGGAACTTGGAATAAAGACCCTTGGAGGCTAGCAAGTCTAAAGACTTATTATTTCTTATGGTGTTACTTTCCGCACATTTAGATGTTTAAGCGTCTTGAATTATAAAAGTTATGCTTAGATTACTTGTTGTTGAATATTAGATAGCTAACCATGAGTAATGACATGCCTAGTGGTAGTGTAGTAGTTTTTGTTGATTTCTGGAAGTCCTGTAAGAGGTTGGGTGCAAATTCTACAAAAATCAGAAACCTAATCGATCAGCCGATCAATTGAGCAATCCTCAATCGATCAGTCGATCAATTGGAAGAAGTCCCTATGTACAGAACACTATGGAATTGATCCGCTGATCGATTGAGGAGCCCTTAATCGATCAGCCAATCGATTGAAACGCGACTTCCGCGTACAGAGAGCTGATGAGTCGATCAGCTGATCGATCGGCCATGGATCGATCAGTCGATCGATCAAGAATTTAAACCTTGCGAACAGAGAGCTTCTGAATCGATCTCTGGATCGATCAGCCAATCGATCCAGACGGGACTTCCGTGCACAGTAGCACGTTGGATCGACCAGTGGATCGATCAAACCACTCCAATCGATCAGCCGATCGATTGGAAAGCCTGAGTTCAACTAGAAGTGTCTGATTTCAGTTTTGATCAAGTAGTAAAAGGTTAGGTTTCCTTCTTAGCATATGTACAACTTCAGAAGTGTAGTCTGAATATAACTTTCAGACTTTATAGCAAATAGCAGAGAGTTTTGATTAGTTCATCTTTTCTACACCGTAATATTCAGTGATAGCCCAAGAATAGTTTAGCATAATGTAACCCCCGGGCTTACAGTCTAGTCAGTAGAAGGTAGGGTGTTATAGAGTGGTATCAGAGTAAGTTCCATACTTCCTCCACACACACATCAGCATTGAACCTGCAGCTTCCAAGTAAGAATATCTCTCACTTTAACTATGTTTCTTTCTTTTATGTTTATAGATAACTAAAGCATGTTTATATATGACAATATCTAACATGATAATAGTAGTTATGTACCTATGATTGTATTACTTATGTATGTCCTTTATTTCCTTAGAAAATGGTACGAGGACGCCCAACTAGAAAGACACCAGCTACTGAGCGCCAGCATGAGGCAGGCAGCTCAGTGCCTCCCCCAGACCTTGCAGAGGTAGTGGCTCAGTTATAGAAGCAACTAGCTGAACAGCAATAGGAGATAGTCACCCTAAGGACTAATCAGCAGAACACTCCCACTGTCACTCCAAAACCTAACTTAGCAACCCCAGTAGTGATAGAGGTTCCACCTGTCCAACCTACAGCACTAAAAGCCCCAGCAGCGGGGGCAAGGAGAAAAGCCTATCTGATCCAGTGGCAGAAAATCAAGCCAGAGAACTTCTCATGCACCAGTGAACCATGCGAAGCCCAAGCCTGGTTCAAAACACTGGAGAATATGATGGAGCTTCTGGACTGGCTAGAGTATAAAAAGGTGAAATGCACCTCCTTCTGCCTGGCAGGAGATGCACGTATGTGGTGGGAGGGGATTAAAGTGAAGCGCTCTGTGAGTCAGATTACATGGGCCAACTTTGAGAGAGAATTCTTTGGGGAGTTCTTTCACATGCGGGTCACAAACCGCCACTACGACGAGTTTACGGAATTTCGTCAGGGCAACCTTTCAGTTGAGGAGGTCGTGAAGAAATTCAACAGACTGGCTCGTCTATGCCCTGAACTAGTCAGTACTGAAAGAGAACAAGTCCGGTTGATGCTCAAAATGCTAAGGCCGGAAATAGAAATGAACGTGGCCAGTGGCGTTCATAGGCCACAAACCACAGAAGAACTGGTAAGTAGTGCTCTGACCACCGAGCATTACCAGAACAGCATCAAATAGCAGAAGCAAGCCCTCTCAGAATCTAAGGGCCAAGGAGGCTCGGTACTCGAAACACCAGGGCCACACTCTTCTGGAAAGGGAACTCCAGTAACAAACGAAAGCCAGGGAGTTACCCAAAAGGGGGACCAGCTAGTAAACAACCTAGTTATCCTAAGTGCTCTACTTGTGGGAAATTCCACCGGAGTTTGTCGTAAGGGCACGTGAGGATGCTTTGAATGTGGTCGGAAGGGCATATGGCCAAGCAATGCCCAAACACAACCAGCTTTCCCGCACCATAGCAGATTCATGCGGAGACAAGCCAGCACATTTACACCATATGCAGGCTTCTCTAGATGGTCCACACATTAGCCAGGGCAGATTAGAAGCCCCCTCAGCCACAACGAACGCAAGGATCTACTCACTCACCAGAGAAGACGTAGCGAATGCATCGACAGTTGTTACAGGTCAGATTAGTATTTTACAGCAAAGTGCAACTGTCTTATTCGATACTGGAGCAACCCATTCTTATATATCCAGGGCATTTGATGAAAAGTTGGCAATACCTCCAGAGATACTCAGTGGTCAATTTCTGACAACACTACCTTCAGGAGAAATCATGGCATCCACGCACTGGCTTCGAGCAGTGCCAGTCATTATAGCAGACAGAGAGCTTTTTGGTGATCTGATAGTGCTAGGTATGACTGACTACGATGTCATCTTGGGAATGGATTTTCTAATCAAGTACGGTGCCTCCATAGAGTGTCGTAAACAGAAAGTTGTATTCCAACCTGAAGCAGAAGTACAGTTTGGGTATATCGGAGAACCAAAGAGAAAGGCTAAGAAGTTTCTCTCAGCTTTGAAAGCACAGAAACTATTGGATTCAAGATGTATGGGGTTCTTAGCACATGTAGTCGGTGCCAATCAGGACAAGGACCATAAGCTAGAAGAGGTCCGAGTTGTAGGTGACTACCCAACAGTCTTCCCTGAGGAGTTACCAGGCCTAGCACCAAACAGGGAGATTGAATTTGAGATAGAATTCGTCCCCGGTACGAATCCCATCTCCAAAGAACCCTACCGCATGGCTCCAGTAAAACTAAAGGAACTTCAGGCGCAACTACCGCATGGCTCCAGTAAAACTAAAGGAACTTCAGGCGCAACTACAGGAGCAGCTTGACAAGGGCTTCATACGCCCTAATCACTCACCATGGGGAGTGTGTGTATTGTTCGTGAAGAAGAAGGACGGGAGTATACGCCTGTGTATAGACTACCAGGCACTAAACCAAGTCACGATTAAGAACAGGTATCCTCTTCCCAGGATAGATGACCTGTTTGATCAGTTAAAGGGAGCAGCAGTGTTCTCTAAAATAGACCTCAGATCGGGATATCACCAGGTGAAAGTTAAAGAAGGTGATATACCCAAGACAACTTTCAGGACCAGATACGGACATTATGAGTTCGTAGTCATGCCCTTTGGCGCGACGAATGCTCCAGCTACTTTCATGGACCTCATGAACAGAGTATTTAGAGAATATTTAGATAAGTTTGTTATCGTATTCATCGACGACATTCTTATCTATTCCAGAACTCAGGAAGAACATGCAGAGCACCTGAGAATAGTATTGCAGACTCTCCAGCAAAACCAGTTGTACGCCAAGTTCACGAAATGTGAATTCTGGCTCGATCAGGTATCCTTTCTGGGTCACATCTGTTGGATCGTGAAACGTCGATAGAGGGGGGTGAATATCGATTCGAAAAATAGCGTTAATAAGAGTTAAGCGCAGCGGAATAAAAACTTAGACAAATGAACACGGTGTTTTTACTTCGTTTGGAGCCTGTGACGACTCCTACTCGAAGGCCCGTACTCCGTGAGTACTTTCGTTGGGCAATCACTATCAATTCGAATATTACAGAGTTAAGTACAAGAATTGACAGATAAGAAACAATAGAATTAAAACAAAACCAGCACTGAGTCGGAGAGCTTTTCGTGGCGTCGCAAGAGCACAGAGCAGCAAATCTTGGATTCTAAGTTGATATTGAAGCTCTACCCTTGCCCCTTCTTTTATATGAAGCTCAGGGCACCCCGGATCCCTTCCAGGCGCCCTGGTGAGACGTGGCAGGTCCAACCAGTGAGCTTCACGTGGCGACGCGCAATCGGGATAAAACTTGCCTCCCGGGCGCCCGGACCACCTTTCTCCAGAACAAGTCCTTCTCTTGCAAGACAAGGTTAGTCTGAGGCAAGTATAATAAATTTCCTGCAAAACAAAGTGTTAGCACAGTTTATGAGTTTGACATGAAAAAGTATGATTTAGATTCCGTCTTTCCGAGACCGGAATCTAGTCACGATCTCGACTTAGATATCCGAAATGGATCTAAGCCGGATCGACGCCTAATGTTCCCTTCCCGGGAACGCGTCCTCACAGTCATTACCTTCCAATGACTTACCCTGCCAGACGTCCGGTCAGCCCTTCGACCCGTCTGAACTTCTCGCCAGCTATCCGGTAAGCCCATCAACCTAGCTGGACTTCTCGCCAAGCGTCTAGTCAGCCTGTCGACCCGCTTGGACTTCTCGCCAGCTATCCGGTCAGCCCGTTGACCTAGCTGGGCTTCGTGCTAGACATCCGGTCAGCCCGTCGACCTGTCTGGGCTTCTCCTGCACACTTGATCAAAGTGTCAGACAACAACAAACTAACTTAACCTGATTTGTCATTCATCAAAACCTAGGTTAAATCGTTAGTGCTAACCGCACCAACAATCTCCCCCTTTTTGATGGAATGACAACCTGGTTAAGTTAGTGAAAACATATGCAAGTAACAACATGCATTTATGTGGTTTTAAAGTTAGTTTGTATTTTCAAATTGGTTTAGCTAACTTAACCACCTAACCCTCCCCCTTTGTCATTCATCAAAAGAATAAATGTCAAGTAAACATAAAGTAAGAAATTGTAAGAAAAGATGTCAAGTTAACTTGGGGGAGTTTAAACTTTTGAAAACTTGTTTTCAAAGTCAAACAAGTTTGAAAATCAAGATTCCAAAACTAAGTTTGAAAACAAATCTATTTTTCAAAACTGATTGAAATTTTCAACATTAAGTTTGTAAAAGATTCAATTTTTAAATTTTCAAAATTAAGGAAAATGATTTTGAGAAGCTTAGTTTGTAAACTTAAGTTTTAAAAAATCTAATTTCCATAATTTTCAATAACAAAGCAATTTTTAAAACTAATTTTTGTAAAATTTAACTTTCAAATCAAATTGTCAAAATTAAGTAAAATCAAATTTTAAGAACTAGATTTTTAAATTCAATTTTCAAAACTAAGTTAAATCTAATTTTCAAAATCAATTTTCAATAAAAAAGTAAAACCCAATTTTTTTTAAAACAGCTTAGTTTTATAAGAGTTAGTTTTCAAAAATAGGTTTAAAAAAATTTTAAGAAAACATTTTTTAAACACAAATTTTAAAATAAAGGGAAAATTTTAATTAATTCCTCCCCCTGAACCTAACATAAAATGTTGAAAATATTTGCTAAAAATATTCAAACTAGAATTTTTTTTTTTAAATGAGGTAGAATTTTCTAGAGAGATTTTAAAGAGAAGATTAAAAAATAACACTTAAGGAGATAATTAACAAATAAACCTCCCCCTGAATTTGATACTCCTTTAATTTATTAATCCTCCTTATTTATTACTCCCCCTTAATATAAAATTTTACAACCGTAACATATTTTCGTACCTAAGTGTTTTAGGCGATTGTATAATTATCTTTATAAAATTGTTCATTTAAATTTGACTAACCGTAATTAATGTTAGATTCAGTTGAAATAAATTAACCTTTAGTGTAATGTTAAGTAAGATAAGTTGTTATTAATTCAATAATTGATCAATATTAATAATTTATTGATTAAATTTTGCTATAATCTAAATTTTGTATTAATTGATGAAGGTGTTAGTTATAATTTAACTTTTCATTTACTTCCTTTTAAGTTGGATTAACTTAGTTTAAAGTTGGTGGTAATTTGAAGTTAAACTCGTTATTAAACAAGGTTAAGTAAGGTTCAATTTAAGTCAAACTTTAATTATGTTTTAATAAAAATAATTAATATTTTAAAGGTTGATTAAAAAAATGACTTAGAGTAATTTTAATATTTTTAATAAGGTTAAACTTAGGTTCTAATCAAATCAAGCTTAGTTCTCAAATAAGGTTAGATTTAAAGAATTAGTTATTTACTTATTAATTACTTGATTAAGTTTAAAGTCAAAGTTTTTAGTTTTAAGTTTCATCTTAGGTATGAATTTAAAGTTTTAATTCTAAGTTATATTAAGTCTTAAATTTAGGTTTTAAATTTAAGTTTTAAGTGCTTAGTATTAACATAATAATTTAAAATTTATTTTTTAAAAGTTTTGAAAGAATTTTTAAAAGTATTTTTTAAAAAAATAATAATTTTGAAATAATTAAAATAATTTTTAAAAGAATTTTTAAAATAGTTTTAAAAAATAGTTTTTAAAATATTTTTAAAATAGTTTTAAAGTAATTGTTTAAAAAGTCTTTAAAAGAATTTTTAATTTTTTAAAAGAATTTTTTAAAACAATTTTTAAAAGAGTTTTTAAAATAGTTTTGAAGAATAATTTTAAAATAATTTTTAAGTTTAGAATAAAATGTTTAAAGTTAAATTTTTAATTTAAATTAATTTTTAAAATAATTTTTAAAGTTAATTTAATTTAAAAATAATTTTTAATGTTAATTTAATTTTAAAATAATTTTTAATGTTAATTTAATTTTAAAATAATTTTTAAAGTTAATCTAATAATTTTTAAAGTTAATTTAATTTTCAAAAATAATTTTTAAAGTTAATTTAATTTTAAAATAATTTTAAAGTTAATTTAATTAAAGTAATTTTTAAAGTTAAATTAATTTTTAAAATGATTTTTAAAGTTAATTTAATATTTAAAATAATTTTTAAAGTTAATTTAATTTTAAAATAATTTTAAAGTTAATTTAATATTTTTAAAGTTAATTTAATAATTTTTAAAGTTAATTTAATATTTAAAATAATTTTTAAAGTTAATTTAATTTTTAAAATAATTTTAAAGTTAATTTAATTTTAAAATAATTTTTAAATTAATTTAATTTTAAAATAATTTTTAAAGTTAATTTAATTTTTAAAATGATTTTTAAAGTTAATTTAATATTTAAAATAATTTTTAAAATTTATTTAATTTTAAAATAGTTTTAAAGTTAATTTGATATTTAAAATAATTTTTAATGTTAAAATAATTTTTAAAGTTAATTTAATTTTTAAAATGATTTTTAGAGTTAATTTAATATTTAAAATAATGTTTAAAATTTATTTAATTTTCAAAATGATTTTTAAAGTTAATTTAATATTTAAAATAATTTTAAAATTTAATTTAAAAAAAATTTTTAAAGTTAATTTAAAATTTAACATAAATTAATCGTAGTTCATTTTAATTATTTAATTCAATGTTTAATTTAATTAATTTAATTCAAAATTTAATTTAATTAATTTAATTCGAAATTTAATTAATTTAATTTGAAATTTAATTTAATTCATTTAATTAACTTAATTCAAAATTTAATTTAATTAATTTAATTCGAAAATTAATTAATTTAATTCGAAATTTAATTTAATTAACTTAATTTAATTAATTTAATTCGAAATTTAGTTTTGATCCTTAGTCATCTCACCCGATCTAAGTTTTCAATCAGGGAATCCTATAATTTTGTGAGATGAATTAGATTTAATTATAGAGTTTGGTTTAACTTGTGTTAGATTCAGGTTTAGCTTTGGTCTCAATAAATAGACATTCTTCGGATAAACTTCTAAGCTTGGTGAGCCACTTGGACATCATTAGAAGTAACCAATCTTTCGAGGTTTTTCGAATAGTCCTATCCACGGAGCTTAGTACTAAACCTTGGTCTAACTAGTTAGGATCCATTTAAGGGTAGCTTCGGTCAGTTCCACTTGGCCAAATGCACCAGATCGAAGCCATATCTTTCTAGACATGCGATGTCCAAGCTTCCCTAACGTACTATCATCCAAAAACTTCACCAGTACCAGGATTCAAGTTAGACGTGGTCTCTTTTTAACTAATCCTAATCACCCTGCCGAGTTAGTTTTGTTTGGGTTACCCTGTCGGGTAAGTTAGTTTTGGAGGTGCCAGCTATTCTGGAGCCTCCCTCTGAATCATTGGTCTTTAATTTAAGATTTTTGTATAATTAGAGTTAGTTTTAGTTAAGTTTTAATGTTTAATTTGTAATTTAAATTTAAGTTTTTAATTTTGAATTAATTAAATTGGCCAAATTATCTTTCTTTAAGAGAGTGTATTTAATATTTGAATGTTCTTTCAATTTCAATTTTATTGGGTTAATTGAATTATCTTTCTTTAATAGCTTATTTTTAAAGTTTAAGTTTTTATTTATTTTTAAATTTGAATTAACTAAACTGTTTGAATTATATTTTCGTAACGGTTTATCTTTTAGCTTTTTATTAATTGTTAATTTTGAAATTTCTAGATTATTTTTGTTTAATATGTTATCTTTAACATTTAATTTTAAGTTTGTTAAATTCCTTTTTGATTTTATCAAAGTGTTTGATTTTATCCTTACATTTTCTTTGCCTTTTAAATTGATATGGTTAATTGAATTTATTAGATTAGTTTTATCTTTAAAGTTTAATTTTTTATTAATTAAATTATCTTGGTTTTGGATAGCATTTTCTAGACTGATTTTATCTTGATTACTAAATATTTTATCAAGGTATTTATTGATTTTATCCATTTTCTCATTTTTAGCATTTAAATTCAAATTTATTTTAATGTTTGACTTATTTATGTCTAAATGCTCACCTAGTTTTAAATTTTCTGAATTGATTAAATTATTTGAATTGATTTGGTCATTGTTCTGTTTGACCAAGTCAAGGTTGATGCCAAATTGATCAGAGTCTTGATTGACTTGATCAGAGTCTAGATTATTTTGTGATTTTGAATCTAAATCATTTAAATCTAGATTATCATGCACCATACTTGGACTAATTTCATACCTATCATCATGCTGATTATTTAAACTACTATTAGCAGGGGTATTTTGGTAAATATTACTAACCTTGAGCGCAACCCCTAATTCAGTAGGCTTCTCCGTTGGATTTGACTCGAGTCCATATTTGACTTTAACTTGATCTTCTAGCTCCATCGGCGTCTCGTGAAGCTTGATCAACTGGGTCCACAACTCATATGCATTCTTGTACTTTTCTAATCTGCATAAAATATTGTTAGGTAAAACATTACAAATAATGTTACTTACCTTTTTGTTCAGTTCCGAGTTTTGAGAAGGTTTCCTCAAAATTAGCATATAATCGATGTCTACGCTTCCTAAGAAGCATTCCATTAATCGCTTCCAGTAGTTGAAGTCTTCATGATCGTATGGTGGTGGTTCGCAGGGGTTCCGTCCTTCTAGAAGAGTCATAATTTCCCGACAAGAGAAGTAAACAAAAATCCCAAGACTTGGTCTTGGATTAGCAATGCTAGAGAAGGAATATAATATTGCACTAATTTGAAAAAATAATAAAATATTAATAAAAAATATTATTCCAAAATTTTTAAAATGTAATATTTTATCAATACTAAGCAACGGTGAAAAGATGATGATGTGTTTTTCAAAAACAGTTTTGGAGGGAAAAAATGAAAGGCGTAAGGTTTTATTTAAAAGACAAACAATATCTAATTTTTTTCTTTAAAACGACCCCCCTTTGCTTGATTGGTGGTTGCACCAAATCAGAGCGGTACCTGCTCTGATACCACTTGTTGGATCGTGAAACATCGATAGAGGGGGGGGTGAATATCGATTCAAAAAACAGCGTTAATAAGAGTTAAGCGCAGCGGAATAAAAACTTAGACAAATGAACATGGTGTTTTTACTTCGTTCGGAGCCTATGACGACTCCTACTCGAAGGCCCGTACTCCGTGAGTACTTTCGTTGGGCAATCACTATCAATTCGAATATTACAGAGTTAAGTACAAGAATTGACAGATAAAGAAAATACCGACAATAGAATTAAAACAAAACCAGCACTGAGTCGGAGAGCTTTTCGTGGCGTCGCAAGAGCACAGAGCAACAGATCTTGGATTCTAAGTTCATATCGAAGCTCTACCCTTGCCCCTTCTTTTATATGAAGCTCAGGGCACCCCGGATCCCTTCCAGGCGCCCTGGTGAGACGTGGCAGGTCCAACCAGTGAGCTCCACGTGGCAACGCGCAATCGGGATAAAACTTGCCTCCCGGGCGCCCGGATCCCTTCCGGGCGCCCGGACCACCTTTCTCCAGAACAGGTCCTTCTCCTGCAAGACAAGGTTAGTCCGAGGCAAGTATAATAAATTTCCTGCAAAACAAAGTGTTAGCACAGTTCATGAGTTTGACATGAAAAAGTATGACTTAGATTCCGTCTTTCCGAGACCGGAATCTAGTCACGATCTCGACTTAGATATCCGAAATGGATCTAATCCGGATCGACGCCTAATGTTCCCTTCCCGGGAACGCGTCCTCACAGTCACTCCCTTCCAGTGACTTACCTTTACTCACCTGCCAGACGTCCGGTCAGCCCTTCGACCTGTCTGGACTTCTCGCCAGCTATCCGGTAAGCCCATCAACTTAGCTGGACTTCTCACCAAGCGTCCGGTCAGCCCGTCGACCCACTTGGACTTCTCACCAGCTATCCGGTCAGCCCGTCGACCTAGCTGGGCTTCGTGCCAGACATCCGGTCAGCCCGACGACCTGTCTGGGCTTCTCCTGCACACTTGTTCAAAGTGTCAGACAACAACAAACTAACTTAACCTGATTTGTCATTCATCAAAACCTAGGTTAAATCGTTACTGCTAACCGCACCAACAACATCATCTCCAAGGATGGTATCATGGTAGACCCTAGTAAGATAGAGGCTGTGAGTAACTGGAAAAGACCTAAGAACGCCAGTGAAATCAGAAGCTTTTTGGGACTAGCAGGCTATTCCAGAAAATTTGTAGAGGACTTCTCCAGGATAGCCTCCCCACTGATAGCTCTCACCAGGAAGAACAGAAAATTTCAGCGGACAGAGGATTGTGAGAACAGTTTCATGGAGCTCAAAAGAAGATTGACCAGTGCACCCATTCTGACTCTGCCAGAAAACACAAACAGTTTTGATATTTACAGTGATGCCTCTAAATTGGAACTAGGAGCAGTACTGATGCAAAATGACAAGGTGATCGCCTATGCCTCCAGACAACTCAAGGACTATGAGAGAAACTACCCTACTCATGACCTTGAGCTTGCAGCAGTTGTTTTCGCCCTCAAAATTTGGAGACATTACTTATATGGAGCTCAGTGCAGAGTGTATACATATCATCAGAGTCTGAAATACTTCTTCACTCAGAAGGATCTGAATATGCGACAGCGCAGATGACTCGAGCTGGTCAAAGACTATGACATAGACATCCTCTACCACCCAGGAAAGGCCAATAAGGTGGCAGACACACTTAGCAGGAAGTCCAGTGCCACCTTGCTATCCCTAGTAGTCATGTCAACGCCCCTACAAAAGGAGATTGCAGATTTCGGTGTTGAATTAATAGTTGGGCAACTTTCTACTATAACACTAGTATCTACCCTGCTTGGTGACATCCAGACAGCTCAGGATCAGGACCCTGAAATTCAGAAAATCAAGCAAAGGTTAGCAGAATCAGAAAGTGGAGAGTTCAGAGTGTCCGATAGTGTGGTATTACATTTTGGTGACAGACTATGCATTCCGGATCAGGAGGAACTACGGAGGAAGATCCTAGACAAGGCTCACAGGACTCCATATGCGATGCATCCTGGTTCCACCAAGATGTATCAAGACCTGAAGAGATGTTTTTAGTGGCCTGGGATGAAAAGAGACATCGCTAGATATGTCAGTACCTGTCTGACTTGCCAGAGGGTCAAGGCAGAACACCAGCGACCAGGAGGAGTTCTGCAGTCTATTCAGATCCCAGAATGGAAGTGGGAGGATATTTCCATAGATTTCATAGTGGGACTACCCAGGACCACGAATGATTTTGATGCCATCTTGGTAATAGTCGACAGATTGACTAAGTCAGCCCACTTCTTAGCTATCAGGATATCCTACTCCATGGAGCAGCTAGCTCAGTTGTATCTCAAGGAGATAGTCAGACTGCATGGAGTTCCACAGACCATCATTTCAAACAGGGACAGTAGGTTCATGTCACACTTCTGGGAGTGTGTACAGTCAGCACTCGGCACCAAGATAAAGTTTAGCACAGTCTTCCATCCTCAGACAGATGGTCAGACGGAGCGGGTAAATCAGGTACTCGAAGATATGCTCCGAGCGTGCGCCCTAGACTTCAAGGGAAGTTGGTGCAAATATCTGTGTTTAGCAGAATTTGCATACAACAATAGCTATCAGGCCACTATCGGTATGGCGCCCTACGAGGCTCTCTACGGGCGGAGGTGTAGATCTCCAATCTGCTGGTATGAAAGTGGTGAACAGAAGGAACTAGAACTTCAGACAGATCTAGTAGCAGATACCACAGAAGCTATATAGCAGATCCGCCAGAGAATAGAGACAGATCAGAGCCGTCAGAAAAGCTATGCTGATACATGGCGTCGACCCTTAGACTTTTCAGTTGGGAATACAGTATTCCTCCGAGTGGCTCCCATGAAGGGAGTAATGCGTTTTGGGAAGAAGGGAAGTTAAGTTCTAGATATGTGGGACCATACATTATCACTAGATGTAACGACCCAATTTTCCCCATTAGGAGTTCTAAAAGTTCTAAAAATATTTGGAAATATTTTAGAAATATTCTAGAGATTTTTAGAAATTTTTAGAGTATTTTTACGTAATTTTGGAGGTCGTTTGGTATTTTTACTAAATGAAGGAAGTTTCGACAAAAAAATGTCCAAGCCAAGGCTCGAACCGGCAACCCCGACCCAAGCAAAACCTAACTAACCAACTGAGCTAGCAGTTGTTACTTAATTAAATAAGGTCGAAATTGTACTTAAGCCGTAGTTAGGAAATCGAAATTAATTAAAATGAATAAGGGTGCGGGGGAATCGAACCAGTGACGGTTTGATTTGATCAACGCGGTGACCAGGTGATCCAACGGGAATTTCGTAATAAGAAGGAAGCGAAATAGTCTTAAGCTATAACGAAATATTAAGGTTATAAAGAGAGGAACTTAGGGTGGGATAATTACGGGTAACCTAGCTTTTCTCTTCCTCCTCTCGCGTCGTGGTGATTTTGCCGAGCGAAACCGAAGCCAAGATTAGGGTTTGCTCCGACGTCAACGAGGTTCTCCAAGGGGTTTCTTCACCTCCTTAAGCTTTTCTCGTCGAGGAGAAGCGGAGAGCACAAAGAGGAGCCGGAAATTTCAAGCTTGAGCCCTAGAAGCACTAGAAGGTTTCTCCTTCGGTGTCGATCAAGGAGCGAAGGTAAGAGCTTCCTCACCTGCAGTAGAGTAGCTCAGGATTCTAGTTTTGCCTTGTTTTCGAGTTTTGCCGTGGAGATTTCTGGTTTAGGGCTTTTGCCGTGAGGTTTTGGATGGTTGCTAGATTCGGATAGGGCTTGCTAATGGATTTTCGCAAGATTTTGGAGCGTTTATGATTGAATGTTGCTGTTCTGTTCTTCCCGAGCTAGCTACGATGTAGAAGACAAGCCCTTTAAATCCTACCTTGCTTTTCAAGAGTTCTTGCCTTAAAGGGGTGCCGTGACTCCTATTTGTTTAGATGAGATTTAGATGGGTTGTACCGTGTTGTTTTCATGATAATGTCTTACTTGGTCCTTTGAGTTTTCTGTGGATTTTCCGGATCGGTTGAAGGATGCTGAATTGGTTATTGTTGCATTCTAGATTCGATTGCTTCTTTGTAATTTCTGTTGTAGCCTGCTTGAAGAAGGCCTGATTGCTCTTTAGTGTCCTGTTGTAGCATGTTTAAAGAGGATCCGGTTGTTTCCTTGTGGTTCTATTATAGCAAGCTTAAGGAAGATTTGATTGGGTTCTTGAGGATTTGGATTTGGGTTTTTTTTCCTTCTACAGCAGTGGGTGGCTGCATTTCATTTGATTGGGTGTCTAGTAGCTTGCAAGAGATGAGTTTAAGAACACAAAACATTAGATAAGCGATGTTTAGAGTATTAGTGGTTATAACTTAACTTTAAATTGACACAGAATATTGATAGGTTCTGCTGTAGAATAGAGAAGGGTAAGTTCAAGCATGCGGGCGTGTTACCTCCAAGCTTTGTAGTTCAGTTTGTAATGCGTTGAATATAGCTGTACCTACATCTTGAGTTGCAATTAATGTTGCATAATTCAGTTTTAAGGTTGTGCTGGATTCTTGCTTGTTTGCTACCGTGAATCACAAAGAAAGGAAGCAAATAGTATAGTTTAAGCATGTGATTAGATGGTTCCTTTTTGTTAGATTTGCAGATTTAGTTTAGTTTATGTAGCCTTGTATTAATTCAATTAATGTGGCTGGTAAGGTTTAGATTTTTCCTTGCTGTGCATTATGTTTTCATGTATGCAAATTTGGATTGGCATGTCATGAGTTTTATGCCTTAGTTTGGGTGCATGTGTTATAAACAGATAGTTTAGTTTTAGTTCTTAAAGTATGCAAATTTTTATGTTTTACAGTTTTAGTTTTGTTTAGCATTGCAGTTCTCGATTAAAACATGCAATTTAATATAGTGCAGATCTTTTTATAAGTATTGTACGCAAGATTTTTATAAGTATTGTTTGAAGATTTTGATAAGTGTTGCATGCAGAACTCTAATCTTAGAACGATTTTTTTTATTAAGCTTATATGCAGATTTTTGTTAAACATTTTAGTTTTAAAGAAGCATTCTTTTGTTAGAAGTATTAACAAGTATAAAGAAGATAAAGAAAAGAAAGAAAAAGGCCAAGGCCTTAAGTAGATCCTAAAGTCAAGACTTAGGGATGTTGGCACACAAGGTGCTAAAGAAAATGCCGAGGCATTATATAGAAGTATTAAAAGATAACAAGTATTTTACTTTTATCAGTGGCACTGTACTGGACTCTCAGTTGTCCTTGGGTTGGGCTCCCATAGTCGTCCCTAGGTTTAGATAACCTAGTAGTAACGGCACGGCCGACGGTCGACGGTCGACGACCCGAGGGTCGCCAAATGGGCCGCCAAATGGGTCGGGTCGTTACAAAAGTAAAAGCAAGTACAGTTGTCGGTCCCAAGAAGAAAGTTGATTATTATTTTAAAGTAATAAAGTATAAGTTTTGAAACAAATGAAACAAGCACCATTTATGCTTAGAGTTAGTAAGTTTAGTTTCTTTTAATTTGAAGCATGCAGTATTAGTTTTATTTGTTTTCTACTTAGTTATTTAGCATGATTAGCTTTATTTTCCAGCATGCAGTTTTATCTTGTATAGCATGAATCCTTAGTTTTCTTTGCTATTAGTTTGACATGAGCAGTTATGTTTTTTGCTTTACTTTCTTTTAGAGCATATAGTTTCTAGTTCTTTCAGTATATTCACATGCATATCGAGTTTTTGTGAGTTAGATAGCGCTTACTAAGCATTTTGCTTATAGATTGCATTTCCTCTTACTGCAGATAAAGGAAGACGACGAGGAGGTGCGGATGGTGTGTGATGCCAGGACTATGGAAGAGACTTGGGACCTAGTTTAAAATTTTGTTTAGAGTAATTCTTTATTTAGATTGATAAGAAAATTTGGAGTAAGAAGTTGTATTTTATTTTGCTTCCGCTATTCATTACTTGCATGATTTGATTATTATACTGCGTGGTGATATTATTTCTTTTGTGTGTGATATATGTTCCACCCACCTGTGGCTGATGTATATTATGTTTGTATCTCGGTTTAAGGTCACCGTCAGGGGAGATTCTGAAATTTTTCGGTAGAGACTCCTCGTGGTTTCGATCATACAGGTTAAGTAGAGTTAGTAGTTAAGTAACGGTCATCCTTAGAGTGTAATAGTATAGATAAGAAGGGTGGTCTTTACGGTTGATATCGGAGCGGTTCCCATTCTCCAGCATCACACATCAGCACCATCTTTGTCGTCTTCAAGTAAGAAGGTATTTAATTTTCTTTTATATATTGCGGTATAAAGTATTTGCTTATATGCAGTTAAGTAAGAAGAAAATTCTTGTTTCTATGTTTGGATACATATGCTTAGGAGAATAGAGATGATTTTAGTTTTGTTTCTCTCCTACATAATTAGATGTCAAGAAGAGGACGTCCCGCACCGTTCGTACTGAGGGCCGAGCACAAGAAAACGAAGAGCCGAATAGCTGAACCAAATCTCTTTGAAGTTGTTGCTCAACTCCAGAGACAAGTGGCGGAGCAGCAACAAGTGATCGTCAATCGATGGCGAATCAGCATCCAGTTCCTCTCACTCCTCCAACTATTAATGTGGAGACTCCAGTAGTGACTGAAGTTCCACCAGCCGCTCTGGAAGTCCCCACAGCACCTAGAAGACAAGAAGCCTACCTGATACAGTGGTTGAAGCTGAAGCCAGAAAGTTTCTCAGGCACGACTGAGCCCTGGGATGCTCAAGCTTGGTTTAAGACACTGGAGAGCACCATGGAGCTTCTTGACTGGCCAGAAGTTGAGAAGGTCAAGTGTGCCTCTTTCTACCTATCAGGTGATGCTCGTATGTAGTGGGAGAGAGTTAAGAGCATGAGGTTGGTCAATCAAATGAGCTGGGTTGACTTCGAGACGGAGTTTTACGAAGAATTCTTCCGTCAACGGATCACCAATAAGCATTTTGAGGAGTTTATAGAATTCAGACAAGGAGACCAGTCGGTGGAAGAAGCGGTACAGAAATTCAATAGGCTAGCTCGTCTCTGCCCAGAGCTAGTGAGTTTGGAAAAGGAACGAGTCGAATGATACTCGGGATGCCGAGACCAAGAATAGCACTTAATGTGAGTAGTGGAACTCACCAACCCCAGACTGGCGAAGAGCTGGTCAGTAGAGCATTAGTCGCTGAGTACTATCTGGACAGCATCAAGGCGCAACGAGAGCAACACAAGTCAGTCAAGATCGAAAACAAGACAGTGGGAAGCCAGAAACCTCAGTCAAGTGATCAGAATTGGAAGGGCAAGGATAATAAAAGGAAACGATGGAATACAGGGGATAGTCAAGAGGGAGGTCCAGCAAACAAGCAGACCAAGTTTCCTCTCTGCCCTAAATGTGGGAAGATACATCCAGGAGCCTGTCTTTTGGGTACAACCGGATGTTATTCCTATGGCCAAGAAGGACATCTAGCTAAGGCATGTCCTAACAAGTTTAAGGCACCTCATCCACTGTCAGTACAATATGGAGACGAGCCTGCACAGTTACACCACATAACAACATCACTAGAGGGACCCTATCTCAGTCAAGGACAGTTGGAAGCCCCGCCCGTTCCAACCAATGCCAGAGTATTTTCTCTCACTAAGGAAGAAGCTGCCGGTACCCCACAATAGTCACAGGTCAAATAACTATTCCTTAGCATTTATCTACCATCTTGCTTGATATGGGGCTACCCACTCTTGTGTGTCAATTTCTTTTGCCAAACTTAACAAGTACCCATTGTCCAGAATGATTCTAAGTTCGAGGACGAACTCTTTATAAGGTATGGGGGATTGTAACGACCCAATTTTCCCCATTAGAAGTTATAAAAGTTCTTAAAAATATTTGAAAATATTTTATAAATATTCTAGAGATTTTTAGAAATTTTTAGAGTATTTTTACGTAATTTTTGGAGGTCGTTTGGTATTTTTACTAAATGAAGGAAGTTTCGACAAAAAAATGTCCAAGCCGATGCTCGAACCGGCAACCCCTGACCCAAGCAAAACCTGACTAACCAACTGGGCTAGTAGTTGTTACTTAATTAGATAAGGGTCGAAATTGTACTTAAGCCGTAGTTAGGAAATCGAAATTAATTAAAATGAAAAAGGGCGCTGCGGGGGAATCGAACCAATGACGATTTGATTTGATCAAACGCGGTGACGGGTGATCCAACGGGAATTTCATAATAAGAAGGAAGCGAAATAGTCTTAAGCTGTAAGAAATATTAAGGTTATAAAGAGAGGAACTTAGGGTGGGATAATTACGGGTAACCTAGCTTTTCTCTTCCTCTTCTCGCGTGCGGGCGATTTTGCCCGAGAAACCGAAGCCAAGATTAGGGTTTGCTCCGGCGTCAACTTGAGGTTCTCGAGGGGTTTCTTCACCTCCTTAAGCTTTTCTTGTCGAGGAGAAACAGAGAGCACAAAGAGGAGCCGGAAATTTCAAGCTCCGAGCCCTAGAAGCACTAGAAGGTTTCTCCTTCACTGTCATCAAGGAGCGAAGGTAAGAGCTTCCTCACCTGCAGAGTAGCTCCGGATTCTTTTGCCTTGTTTTTGAGTTTTCTGGGAAGATTGGGTTAGGTTTTGCCATGAGGTTTTTGGATGGTTGCTAGATTCGGATAGGGCCTGCTAATGGATTTTCGCAAGATTTTGGAGCGTTTATGATTGAATGTTGCTGTTCTGTTCTTCCCGAGCTAGCTACGATGTAGAAGACAAGCCCTTTAAATCCTACCTTGCTTTTCAAGAGTTCTTGCCTTAAAGGGGTGCCGTGACTCCTATTTGTTTAGATGAGATTTCTGATGGGTTGTACCGTGTTGTTTTCATGATAATGTCTTACTTGGTCCTTTGAGTTTTGCTGTGGATTTTCTGGATCGGTTGAAGGATGCTGAATTGGTTATTGTTGCATTCTAGATTCGATTGCTTCTTTGTAATTTCTGTTGTAGCCTGCTTGAAGAAGACCTGATTGCTCTTTAGTGTCCTGTTGTAGCATGTTTAAAGAGGATCCGGTTGTTTCCTTGTGGTTCTGTTATAGGAAGCTTAAGGAAGATTAGATTGGGTTCTTCAGGATTTGGATTTCGGGTTTTTTCTTCCTTCTGTATAGCATGTTGGGTTTTTCGGGCCGCGAAAACCGCTTTTCCGCGTCGCGGAAACCCCGAAACCCCCTAGCCATTGGATCCGTGCGAAGAAAACTTTCGAAAATACGAGTACGAGTTTCAAACTATGATCTACAGTAGATCTACAAAGGAAAAACATTTTATACCTTCGATGTGTGCCCTTTGCGAATCCCGCTCGTCCAAGGTACGCCAGATCTCGTGATTGTCAACGTAGACAATCCTCTAGAAGTATCCACACGAACAAGATGTGTTCTCTAACACACAATGATGGAGAAGAGAGAACCACAAGTGTGCTAGCACTCTCTAGGGCTCTCGGGTAGGATTGGAAGTGTTGGTTGCTACTCGGAAAACCTATAGGTTCCACTGTACAAAAATTTTGTACAAAGGTCTGAACCTTTTCCTAGCTACCATGTGTTCTTTTAAATTAAATTTTGGATCGCCTGCGGAACTTTACACGTTTGATCCAAAACTTAATCTATTTGTTCTTTTAGGTTTTGACTTGGATCTCCTGCGGAACTTAACACGTTTGACCCAAGTCTCCTTAAGTTATTAATTCCATTAAATATTAATTTCCATAAAAGGTTCCCAGTACTGACGTGGCGAGGCACATGGCCTTCTTGGATATGGGAGCAACCACCACCGACTAGACAAAACCTTTAATAGAAAGCTAATATTTAATTTCCTAAAATAACTTTAGGTTAACCAAAGAGAACAATCAAATCACAAGGAAAAGAAAGAAACAAAAGAACACAACTTCGAAAAAACATATTCGAAACACTAGAACGTAAGCCTCTTGTATTTGGTATTATTTCCAAAAATAACTAGCATGATGCGGAAATAGAAATTACTAGTTATACCTTGTAGAAAAACCTCTTGATCTTCTATCGTATTCCTCTTCTTATCCCGGACGTCGTGTGGGCGACGATCTTCCGAGATGAGAACCACCACGCACCTTCTTCTTCTCCAAGCAAGGTTCGGCCACAAGAAGAACCACCTCCAAGGAAGAAGAACTTGATCACCACCAATGCTCCAAAGGATCTTCAAGATGAGGCTTCCTCCTCTTCTTCTTCTCCTTCCTAGGTCCGGCCACCAACAAGAGCTCCAAGAGATGTATGGTTCGGCCACCAAAAGAGAAGAAAGAAGAAAGCCTAGGGCCGGCCACAAGAAGAAGAAAAGAGGGAGAGAAAAATAAAAATATTGTCTCTCTTCAAGGCACCTTAACCCCCTCTTTTATAATCCTTGGCCTTGACAATTAAGGAAACTTATTAAAAATAATATCAATAGCTTTCCTTAATATGAATTAATGAGGAATTAATAAAATAAAAACTCCCCATTAAATTCATATGGCCGGCCACAATTTAAAGAGAAGAAAAATTTCCAATCAACAAAAATTTCCTTATTTGTTCTTGTAAATTTAATTTCTCTTCAAAATCCCTTCATGGTTGATAAAAAGGAAATTTCTATAATTTTAATTTTATCAACATGTGGATAATATTTAAAGAGAAAATAAAACATCTCTACAATCTACAAATAAGGAAAGAGATCTAATCTTTTTCTTTAATCTTTTGTAGATCTATTACAAGAGAGATATTTTAATTTTAATTCTCTTTAAATTATATCTTCCACATAATAATAAAAATTAAAATTAAATTTCTTTTTTAATTTATTTTGGCCGGCCCTACTAGCTTGGGTTCAAGCTAGGGCCGGCCACCCAATTTTATACCTAGGCCGGCCCTAGCTTGTTCCCAAGCTAGCTTGGCCGGCCCCTATTGGGTGGGTTTAGAAGGTGGGTATAGGTGGGTATAGAACTCTATAAATAAGAGGCTACGATAGGGACCGAGAGGAGGAATTGGTTTTGGTCTCCCGATAAAATTACATCCGTGTTGAACACACAACTTAATTTTATCAATGATAATTCATTCCACTAGAGAACTATCATTGAACTACCGCACCAATCCCAAATTACATTTTTGGGCTCCTTCTTATTATGAGTGTGTTAGTCTCCCTGTGTTTAAGATATCGAATGTCCACTAATTAAGTGAGTTACTGACAACTCATTTAATTAATATCTAAGTCCAAGAGTAGTACCACTCAACCTTATCGTCATGTCGGACTAAGTCCACCTGCAGGGTTTAACATGACAATCCTTATGAGCTCCTCTTGGGGACATTATCAACCTAGTATCTCTAGGACACAGTTTCCTTCTATAATCAACAACACACACTATAAGTGATACCATTTCCCAACTTATCGGGTTTATTGATTCATCGAACTAAATCTCACCCATTGATAAATTAAAGAAATAAATATCAAATATATGTGCTTGTTATTATATCAGGATTAAGAGCACACACTTCCATAATAACCGAGGTCTTTGTTTCTTTATAAAATCAGTATAAAAGAAACGACCTCAAATGGTCCTACTCAATACACTCTAAGTGTACTAGTGTAATTATACAGTCAAGATAAACTGATACCTAATTACACTACGACCTTCTAATGGTTTGTTCCTTTCCATTTTGGTCGTGAGCTACTGTTTATAATTTATAAGGTACTGATAACATGATCCTCTGTGTGTGACACCACACACTATGTTATCTACAATATAAATTAATTGAACAACTACATTTATCACAAATGTAGACATTTGACCAATTATATCTTTGGCATCTAAAGCTAGGTTATATTAACTTAAGTAGGATTCATTGGTAGCTGATGAACTTTTGTGTTCATTAGTAGTGGAAATCTTTCCAACCTACAAGTCTTACTTGAAAGGAAAAATAACCAAGAAGCTTTTAAGTCTAAGGGTAATGGAGTCAAAGATATATTGGAATTGGTTCATTCTGATTTGTGTGATCCTATGACAATCCAGACAAGAGGTAGTATCGAATATTTCGTCTATTTTATAGACAACTATTCAAGATACAAATACATTTACTTAATGTACCGCAAGACTAAGTGCTTTGATTAGTTCAAAGAGTACAAGGCTGATGCGGAGAAATGTTAAAGTAAAAAGTCACTATGGAAAATCGTAGTGGCAAGTTCCTCTTGAGAGATTTTAGGAGTCACTTATCAGAAGTTGGATTTCAATCCCAACTAACTGCATCTGGAACACCCCAACAGAATGGTGTAGTAGAAAGAAGGTATAGGACTCTTATGGAATAATTAGATAGATGATGAGTTATTCAGAAAATTACCAAATTTGTTTTAAGGATATGCTCTGGAAACGGAAGTGAACTTTCCAAAGTCAGAACTCTCTACTCATATAGAATTGCTGAATAGGTGAAAACCTATTTTGAAGCATATTCAGATTCGGGTAATCTAGCACATATGAGAGACAATGATAAGTTGGATAGGAGTTCACTTGTTTGTAAGTTATCCTAGATAAACAAAAGTAGGTTTATAGTCTTAAAATCAGAAAGTCATTGTTAGCATCAATGACTGATTTTTAGAAAAGGACTATATAATGAACCACGTGCTCATAAGTAAATTTGTTCTTAAGGAAATAATAAAGGACATGTCTAACCTAGTACCAACTGTACAAGATGAGATACCACAAGAAAACTGCAACACGTATCACAAATGATACACAATTGCAGAAAGTGCCTTGTCGTAGTGGGAGGGTTGTTAGGCAACCTAAATAGGTCATGTTTTGGGAGAGTTTTTGGACTCGATCCCTGAAGGACATAAACCTGATCTCCGGACATATGACGAAGCACTCCAAGATAAATATGCAGCATCTTGGCAAAGAGTAATGAATAATAGAATTAGAATATATGTATTCTAATAAAATCTGGAAGCTTGTAGAACCACCAAGCGGTGTAAAAGCCTTTGGGTGTAAAAGGTCTATAGACAGGAAGGTAGAAACCTTCAAAGCAAGGCTAGATGAAAAAGGAAACTTTTTCACTGGTAGCCATGCTTAAGTCTATTCGGATTCTTTTATCTATTTGGCAAGTGGATGTCAAGACAACATTCCTTAATGGAAGTCTTGAAGAAAACATCTATATAAAGCAACCAGAAGGGTTCATTGCAAAGGGCTAAGAGCATCTTGTGTGCAAGCTCAATCAGTCTATGGACTGATACAAAGCTTCAAGGTCTTGGAATATCCGGTTTATCAAAGTAATCCAGACCTTTGGATTTATTGAGTAAACGGATAAGTCTTGTGTATACAAAAGATGTGATGGAAACGCCATAGTAAATCTTGTTTTAAGAACGATCTTTGAGACTCTTATGGTCAGTGAGAATCTCAAATGTAACGCCATATAAATAATGTCGTCAAATCTTTAGGACAAAAATAATGGCGACTAGTTCCAGATCATGTACAGGGTAGTTCTTCTCATGCTCCTTCAACTGACGAGAAGCATAGGAGACTAATCTATCGTGCTGCATCAGAACAGCGCTCAAACCCTGAATAGATGCGTCGGTGTAGAGGACATATCCGTCCTCTCCAGAAGGTAAAACCAAAATCGGAGCCGACACTAGTCTCCGCTTCAGCTCCTAGAAGCTGGTCTTGCCATCCTCAGTCCAAGTGAACTTCACGCCTTTCCTGGTCAGGCGTGTAAGTAGCATAGCAATCCGTGAGAAACCCTCAACGTATCTCCGGAAATATCGAGCCAAACAAAGGAAGTTGCGAGCCTCTTCTATAGACTCCGTCTACTCCCAACGGTAACAACCTCGATCTCCTGTGGAACCACGGTATACTCCTACTGGTGACCGTGTGTCTCAAACATCTCACAGAAGACAACCAAAATACGCACTACTGATCTTCACATCTAGACGTTTCCATCGAAACATCTCTAGAACTATGCAAAGATGATGTGCGTGACTCACCGTAACTCGGAAATAGATCACAACATCATCAACAAAGACAATGGAAACCGATCCAAACATCCTGGGAATACCAAAATCATCAAGCCTCTGAAAACATCTAAGGCTTCCCAAACCCTAATGGTAAAATCATGACACATAATGTCTGTATCACAGACATTTCTAACCATAAGATCCCTGACAATAAGTCTGAAATATAATCACCAACAATACAAATCACCAAGAATAGATCCACCCGTGTGAGAGCAACGCTCCATCACAGAAAACACCACATATGTGGGAGCAACGCTCTACCACAAGAAATCCTCAATATGTAGGAATAACACTCCACTACAAATAATCCATAACATGTATCTGCAATAGATACGGGAGCAATGCTCCGCTATAAGCAATCCGAAATATGTATATGTGGGAGCTCCGCTCCACCACAAACGATCCCTAAGTGTCCAAGACACCTAACTATCCAACTAGAGGCTGCACGAGACCACTCAACCACATATCATCACAAGCAGCCAAAGGTATAAACAACCTAGTAAACAAATCAAATCCATAGTCAACTCTATCATCATCCTAGTGGGTTGGTCACCCACTAATAGAAGAATTAGTTGACAGGGTTATACAACCAATAACATAATGTAGACACTCAGCATTCTACATTCAACATAGGTAGAATCATCATGATGCTACCAACAAGACACCTGGCACACGTGCACACACAACATAGGTATGATCGACATAATCATCCAATTAGTACATACCAAACACACTCATAGCACAGGTATAAATCAGTGTGATACCTCCAACAATACCTACCGAACCCGTGTGCATATATCAACATAGGTATAATCGACAATACACCTCAAACAACCTCACCTGGCATATATACACCTATGCCAAGAGTATAATCAACGTAATACTTCCAACAAAGCCTAATAGGCACAAGTGCATCCACAAATCACATATAATCAATAAAATACCTCGAATATTACACCGAACACATCTGCACATATCACAACTCAGATTAATCGATAAAATACATCCAATGAAACACTCAAACATATGTGCACATTCCACAACATAGTTTTTAATTGACAAATACCTCCAATAAACAATCAGACATGTATGTCTAACCACTCGGGTATAATCTACTAGAAACCCACAATAATCATATGTATAATTGTGTACACCTAAAAGACAAAGTCGATTCAAGAACATCAGATATCATTTTTTTATCCTCAAAAATAT